>NC_056726.1:951161784-951246784 GCF_019279795.1 Protopterus annectens
GAAACAAGAGACAGACAAGACGATACAGGGACGGTGTATGACACACGGGGGTTACACAATTGACGGGACGGAGGTTGGGATATCCGAGATGCACGAGCCCACAGATGACAACAGTGGAACTGATATCCCCACCCATAGGCAGTTGCCACTGTTCCTTCACAGCCCAGGACGGGCTGTGCTGGGGCTGTGTAGGCAGGGCAACGGCCGGGCCGTTAGCTGTGCCACACGAGCCTCGAGCTGGCGAGGGGCCCAAGAACAGAGTCTTGGATCTCCCTTCGCACCACCGACCGGACACCTTGGAGGGTGAGTGGACGAACCCCTCCAGCCACACTTGCAGAGGGGACGGGCCCCATCCCCTGCAGCGCTTCCACCCGAAGGTGGCACAGGGCCACCGGAGGGGTCCGCCTGGCCACTTGTGCCAGGTGCAGTCGCCAGCTGAGGTGGGAGAGGTGGGTCCGCTGGGACCTGCCTTCCCAAGCGCTCTAGGTTTGTGAGTAGTTATGTTAGTTTGGGTTGGTGGCATTTTATTACATTCAGATTAGTTGTAACAGCATGCATTGGTATTCCCATCAAACAAACACCCAGATATGAACACCATTGAACAAGGGGCATATCAATATCACATGCATTATTTGAACAGCAAAACACGGTCAAACGACATGCAGGGTTGATTAATGGCAACAGGCCATCAGATTTGCAGGTATGAACAGGGCACATGCACGAACAGACATGCATATATGTTTGAAACGGACAAATGTCCATGATTAATGAAATGTTCACATACCATTATTTAGTGGATGTTGTTATATGGAATTATAGGGTTGGGTGGGGATAGAAAGTGATGACACATTCATATGTTACACATTGATTCACATTTCTAATAGGTACACAATTAAGTTGAGGCTGATGTTTCAAAATAATCTTTATTTTACTGTCATGCTACACCTGTTACACATACATCACTATCCTACTTATTTTGAATTTGATCAGATACATCATCCTGCTACACTTTGATGACAGGACAGGGGACAACTATGGCTGTTTAGTCTGTCAGATAATCATTCATTCTATCTGCAAATTGTTTACTGTTATCACCATATACAGATTTTGAGCTAGACATTCCAGATTCAGACACACTGAAATCAGTTTGGGATGTTAATTTGTACTTCCCACATGCATTTAGTTCTGTAGAAACACACTGAGGCTTATATATTCAGGGGTTATTACTACTTTATTTATTCATACATGAGCCTTTCTGTCACTCTCACACATTCTGCATCTTCACAGTTCAGGTTGGTACTTCTAGGCTTTGTTCACATATTAGACCTGTGGTGATTCAAACACTTTCCAACAGCCTCACTTCTGTCATGATTCAGCGTTTCAACAGGGGATATATCTCACATGTGACTACCTCAGATTCTGAAGCTGTACTCTTGAGACTACTGCAGGTTACAGTATATTTAATTAATGATGGGACATCTGTATTACAGCACTGTTTAATTCAAACACTTTCCAACAGCCTCACTTCTGTCATGATTCAGCGTTTCAACAGGGGATATATCTCACATGTGACTACCTCAGATTCTGAAGCTGTACTCTTGAGACTACTGCAGGTTACAGTATATTTAATTAATGATGGGACATCTGTATTACAGCACTGTTTAATTCTATCAATTACATTTCCAGTTACACCTGCATACTGATGAACTTGTTGCAGCCATACCTGCAGACTTTCAATTCCTGCTTGCACATTATATTACTTTTAATCAATACACTGCACTGTTCTGATACATGGTACATAATAATATTTATTTACAAGTACTCGGTGGGGTTACTAACCTGCATGGTGGCGCAGCCGCACCAGCCTCCGGGCGTGCATCTCACGATTCATAGAGCGGACACCTGCAGCTGTAATACAAAGGGAATAATATTGGACTACACATCTCCATGGTATCAGCTAGTTGAAATCCTTACATACATGAGTAAAATGTGACTTACTCAGTGGTGGGGCGTTGGGCATTTGCCGGGCCTCCTGGATCCAACGGTTCAATTGGTCCTGCTTGCGTCTCTTCAGGTCCGCATGGTGGTGACGGACCTGCTCACCAGTGCGTGGAATGCCAGTAGCACTGGTCAGATCACGAGCCAACTGGTCCCACGCCTCTGCCCTATATGCTCCCCATGAGACCTGGCCCTGCATGAGTTGGGCCTCGTGATTATGGACAAGGAGCCAGACGATGTATCTGGACTCCCCAACGCTGTGCTCGAAAGCAACGTCCCTCACCTACTCCACTCATGCTGACTGCAAGTCTGTTCTACAATCAGTTATGCTGTGTATTCCGCCTATGGGGCTTATATATGCCGCTTTTGGCGCACATTTCTCTGATTGGCCGTTTTGGAATTGTATCTACTTCACTGAAAATGCTTTCTCATGCTCCATTCTGGGTTTTATCCCGTATATATGCTATTTCTGCATTTCTAGGTATTGCTGTCATGGCTTGGTGGTTTAGTTCCTTGACTCTAGTGCATGGTATCCTGGGTTCGAATCTGGCAACTGATTTTTCATTTTCCTGACAGGAATGAGTTGAGGACCTGTCAATCAAACATGCCAAAAGCACTTTTAAGCACTTTAAACCTGGTCTGCGCTCGTTTGCGCGAAGGTAACGCATGCACACTGGCAGTTAGCTTGTGGGAGCGGCACGCAAATGGTGTGCGCTGGGATAAATCCTAATTGGCTACTGACACACATGTTAAGCTAATTGCACACAGTTTCAGTCTGTCTTACTGCAGCTTGGCAACGGGCACGCAGTTTGCAGCTTTTGAAACGCTACTCAGCTACGGGCACTCTGTCTCACAGCAGCTTAGCTATCAGTACATTTCTGACTATTTTTATTATTATGTTACTTCAAAATATATGCTCTATTTCATTCCATTTTACAAAAGGGAATACATTTACATTTGTACAATACTGTCAGGGGGCTTTTTAGTGCTTATTTACAAAAAAAATAAAAAGGTTGTTGTAGGGGCTCGAACCCTGCCTGCCTACTCTTAGGCCGGCAACTCTACCGCTAAGCTATTATTTCTTGGCTTACTTTGCATATTTAGTTCTTATATCCTTTTCCACTGACTGCTGACTGTGATTGCGCTAGTAGCACACCCGCGCACACAGTAGCAAACATTTACAGGGTTTAACAAAAAAAAAAAGGATTTAATTTAATTTTATGACATCTCTTCACTTTATACACTAATGGCCAGTCGGGGCATGTGTTGTATAGTGTGTTTATTCACATTTTCATGGCCTTTCTCGTGGCTGTTTACTTTCAGCCATTCTAGTCTTCCGGGCGTGTCCGCTTGCAGGGCTTAGCCTACAGACACGCTTCTACTCTCTTACACGGACCGTGTAAGAGTTACTAGTGTGATTCAGCATGCCTCATGCACCTCATGCATATGCATGACATGCTGACATCACACAGTTTAACTGCAGCCTCCGTGTAAGAGTTATAACTCTTACACGGAGGCTTCCTGAATCTGGCCCCTTGTCTTTATATTGACTATTCTTTTGTAGGTAAACAAAGGCTTGTTACCCACAAATTGGCCACACTGTTTGGTTTACCCAAGGTCCATAAGAATAGGTTTAAGCCTCCTTTTAGACCCATTGTGTCTGCAGCTCATTCTAAGACTGATGCAGCCTTGTTGAGTGGAGTGGCTTGATAATTCGTCAGTCTAACAACCAATTAGGGAATTATACTGTAATACTCTTGGTTAAATTAAGCTAGACATTGAGGCCACTGGGAAGTAGATGTGTCCTGCCCCCTCAATTAAGTTGACAGACGAGGCAGAGTGGGGCACAAACCATTTTCAGCTGTCTGTGAGTAGCTTTCAGTTTGTTCATCAGATGGCCCCTGACGGTCAAGGAAAAAAGGGGTCAGGGCCTATAAGGGAGGAAGCTGGTTGTCATTGGTCAGGGAAGCAAAAAGTACCCAAAAGGGAAAAAAATTAAGACATAAATTAGTATGATGTTGATCAAATCCTTGTAGTAATTACAAGAGATTTCATTTGTTGAATGCTTCAGTGTCATAGAATTCATTAAATTACCAGAGTAGTTAGTTACAGTGTTCATAAAAATCAGTGTGTAATATATTAACTTTTCAGCGTTTGACATTATCTTACCGAACACCTGCCATCAGATCTAGTGGTGCTAATTCTGCAGTGGAATTCAGATGCATTTCATGTAATAAGTACTTGGAGACCCCCCCCACACACACACACACGTGCGCACACAATTTTTGGGTTTATTATTGTAGTTCCAATCAGTTTTGAATATGGAAATAATGAGACCAGAAGGTTGCAGGTCGAGAATGCTGAGGACCACAGAAGTGCACATGTGGACTTTCTGCCCTTCTGGACCCATGTTAGCACTTGTTTCTGTGTCCACACAGGTCAGGAGATTTGATGTTTGACATTGTTCACTTCTGTGATCTTTGACACTCGCTGTGCGACCTTCTGGTCTTATTATTTCCGGATTCAAAATTGTTATGATCGCAAATATGACAGTAAACCAGTTTTTCAGTATTTATTTTTGGAGTTTTCACTAGTTTTTATATTTGATTTGTAAGAAGTCACTATTATGAAATAAACCTAATAAATAAGAAATTAAAAATGTTTATTTTATTTTGTTTTGATTATTACAGACTAATTCTGACTTTTGGTAGGAAAAAGAGACATTTCTGTCCAGTGTGCTTGCTCTGTTAGCGAGTAAATAAAATTAAATAAAATTTACATGATGTAATATAATTATTGAGCGTAGTGATTTTAAAGGCTATGATTTCTTCAGGCCTACTAGATGTGATCAGTTCCAGGCTTAATGAAGCCCTGCATGTCAACCACATTGCCCATCACTCCATCTGACAAATGGTATTTAAGGGTGAAAAACCAGAATATGAAAACATCTTTTCAGGGATGCTGTACACCCCAGTCTCATTCAGTGTTTGTGTTCTGCTGTCATGCCCCCAATCTCTGTATGTACAACCTCAGAGATCACACCAGCTTGGATGAAAGGGGAAACACAGTTCTCCATGTTGTTCCAAGCTGGGGTGACCTTGGAGGGTTTGTATTTTAAAGACTCGGGGGGGGGGGGTGTAGGTTTAGCCCCTCACATCAGGCAGAGTTGTATGAATCACATACTACAGCAGCAAATTCAGATTGCTTTCTTCTCTTCAAAAATCTTTAGTTTGTTTTCAACCATAATGACATAATGGATTCAGAACTTAATATAGTCTTTTCACAACACATTTGTAAAAGCCAAATACATCAACGCTAATTCAATACGATTGCTTCTCTGCAACAAGATAGAAACGTAATACATCTTTCTTAATGAGTCTGACTTCTTTTCATCTGTACTTTTTACTTCAAGTGCAACAGAATATGTCCTTTCTTGTCACCTTTGCAGTATTCCTTAAAAAAGGGATATCCTGGCCAGCATACCAAAGCCTTGGACCCTTCTAAACACTGTAAATCTGACGTGTGTCCTGTGACCGAGGTGTAAGGTACATAAATGATATACAAGCACCAAGTCCTCAGAATTTCTTTGCCACCATTCCAAGTGCTGTTTTTTGAATTTGGTGTGTTAAGTATTTTTTCATTGTCTCTGCTACTGAGCCAAGCACAGTAAAGTACCCCACTAGGGCCTCTTCCTTATTTTTCTCTTTGTTTGGTTACTTATCTTGCATGTTATCCAAAAAGAGGAACTGTGAGTGTGGGAGGCAGATTCCTCATAGGGACAGACAAGAAAAGTGCCTTTTCTGTTAAGGTGTGGAGCACAATCACACACACTGCAATATTTGCCAGGCCTTTGTGCACAAGACCTTGCACAGCTGTCTGTCATCTTTATCTGCATATTTGAAAAACATAGTCTGAAGTTGTTGGCCCAGGGAACCATGTCTTCTGATTCCACCCATCCAAATATTCATAGCAATTTCTGCTGTCCAGCCTTTGCTGGACATCTCCATAAGACCCTGAGAACAGTCCATTTTTGACACATGCTTTCTCTGTCATAAACATGTGTGTGACCAACACAGGACTTATCATCTGCATGCCCACTGAGGTGCAGCCTATGTATGCTGCAGGCAAGAAGGGGAACTGTGACTAATTATGTCTGAAGGGCCTAGGGGGGATTCCTCAGATAGTAGTCAGGGAAGAAGTACCCAGTTCTCTTGTTAAAGTTAGGTAGGGTCTGAACCTCCTAAGTTTGTTAGGGCAGAGGTTCTTCTTAAGAAAAAGAAGAAGGCTAAGCATGTGGTCTGTGTAGCTAAGGACCCCATAAAGGTTTCATTCAGGTTCTTTTTAAGGCCATCGTGGTCTTAACCCCCCCCCCAAAGGTTTGTCATTGCCTTCCTCTGTGGCTTTCTCTTCCAGTCCCTCCAGGAGACTTAGGGTTTCTGACTCATCTGATGAGGAAGTAGAACTGGATTCCAGAGAAGAGTCCCTAGCCAACTCTTCTGAGATACATACCCTGCCCTCTTGCTTTGGGATTGTGTCTGTGTGGCCTATTTGCATTTATATAAATGTATGATTGCTTATGTTGTAAGAGATGGTTTATTAAAGATGTATCTTGTTTAAAAAACGGGGATCAGGAATGTTGCTAAGGTTATATGATGTATAGCAGTATATGTCATTTTGTTAATACAGTTTGATTATTTTTGTACAAATGTAAATTTACCTATGTCACAACTGATAATTCAATAAAGGTGTTAAAAAAATTATACTCTTTCCCATTTCCCATATGGAAGAGCTGCCTTTGGGGATGCCATTGTTAAAATGATGGGACATTTTTATTGTTAAAGTTTGCAAATGTCTGAGGTCCAGAAAAGATGTTAAGATCTTTACATATAGACTCTCCCAGGCCTTCTAAAGTATCCCCTGTGTTGAAAGCTTGATGCTTTTTTCATGTACCTCACAGACGCCCAAGTCTCAGAGCCCTGCCCCTGAAATATCTGACAGATTTAACAGTCTTTGAGGTTCAAAAATTCTTATACAACAATCCATGTTCCATACACACAGTGATTTCTCTTTCTGCTAACAAACCTAAGCTGATTCCTTAGTGTAAGCCTTTACCTTCTGATGAGGATAGTAGGGCTATTGACAAGTATGATAAGAAGGTATATATTTCTGACACCTTAGCCTTCAGGGCCATAAATTACCAAACCCATAAGACAAGGTATGTTCTGGCTCTGTTATCTATGCATGGGTGTTTTGGCTGACATGCCTGAATCTAAAGATAGTCGTCTGACCTTTCCTTAATAGACTGTTTCACATGTTGCTTGGCATTGCATCAAATGTAGCTATGATGCTGCTAATTCCTCTTCTAGGACAGCTGCGCCTGGGTTAGTTATCAGGAGATATTCCTGGCGAAGGTTGCAGGCTGTCCTCGAGGATATGAAAGCCAAGTCGTTAGACTTTCCCTTGGGCTCACAGAATCTCTTGGCTCTGCTGCTGTATCTCTCTTTAAAACCTTATAAGATAAAGGGAAGGTTTTAGGTTCATAGGTTGGTACTAGGCTATCGGCCCTAGGGATAGGCCTAGCCATAACAATTCCCTGGATAAGGTCCATAGGTTGGTACTAGGCTATCGGTCCTAGGGATAGGCGTAGCCATAACAATTCCCTGGATATTTCTTCCCACAGTATTTACTTCTCTGGGCCCCTGTCTAGCAGGGCGACTGACATGATCCCCGGGGTGAATTTCCTATCTCCCATCCAATCATCAAGGTTCCTTTTGAAGAGGGCCAGTGAGGCGCTGTGCTTGACATGTATGGGTAGTCTATTCCAGAGTATGGGGAGTCTCTGGGTCAGGAACCTATCCCTCCAGCATGTTTTGTTCATTGCGATGACAAGGTTTAGATCCCTAGAGCGTGTGGCTCTGAGGGATTGGGATTTCTTTAAGTGGAGCATGTCCAACAGCTCAGGGTTTGACATGGCCTTGTATATTAAGCAGAGATCACCTCTGAGTAGACAATATGCCACAGAGTATAGCTGGAGTTTTTTTTAGATGGTCAGCATATGGCATCTGCTTTAGGCCTGTGATTCTTTTAGTGAGGTATTTCTGTGGCCTTTCCAGCTGTTGCAGATGTCTTGTGAGGTACATACCAAACAGGGCATTATACTCTATAATGGGTCTAATGAGGGATGAGTACAGTGGGACAATGACCTCCTTTTTTCTCATCACCCTTTGTGATGAGGTGTGCCACATAGAAGGATTTCCTGACTGTTGTGGTGATGTGGTTATCGAAAGTGAGACCACTGTCCATCTGTGTCCCTAAGTCTCTCATCACACTTTCGATGTTTAGCAACCTGCCACCTATGTGGTAATTCATGGGTACATGTTTTTGTAACTATACATTTCTTGGCATTAAGCTTGAGCCCATGGCTCTGGCACCAGGCATCTGTTTTTGTAAGGCCTTTTTGTAGAATATCCACATCATTTGGGAATTCAATAATGGCTCCCAGTTTGCAGTCATCTGCAAACTTTGTTAGCCAGAGTCCGTTAGTGTTGGCCTAAATAAACAGCCTCTGCAAGGCTCGAACCTAGGACCCTGCACACCATAGACAAAGTGATTTGCCACTAAGCCATGAGAGATATGCAGGATGTTAAACAGATTTTTCAAATGAACTAACCTTCTAAGACTACCTTTGTGGGTAGAAACCCTAAGCTACCTTTGAAGGGAAAGAGACCTCCCAAAAGAGAATTTCCTAAGAGGCCTGCTCAGGATTGTAGAGGACAAAGATCTTCCTTTCCAGACAAGTCTATCTCTGTCTGACATTCATAGGAAGGTACTAGGCAATTAGCCCTGAGGCCCTTAGAAGCCCAGCCAAGAATGTAGTCCATGTTCCAACAAGTCAGCACCCTATGCCACTGTCCAGCAGGGATACAGGTGGAATCCTAGGGGTGCATTTTCTGTTCCCCATCCAGTTATCTGGGTTGCACTTAAAAAGGTTTAATGAGGTACTCTGCTTTACGTGGAAAGGGAATCTATTCCAGAAAAGGGGGAGTCTCTGAGATACAAATCTGTCCCACCAACAAGTCCTATTGATATCACAGACCAGGTTGAGGCTGCGTGTGCAGGTTACTTGAGTGGAGCTTTACTTGCGTATATGCAGCAGTCCCATCAGGGTGGGGGAGATTGCTTTGCATGCCAGACAGAGGTCACCTCCGAGGAGTCTGTAGGAGACTGAGTAGAGGGACAGGGCATTTAGCCTGTCTTTGTGTAGGGTAGATGTTTGAGGCCCTGGATTCTCCGGGTGAGGAACCTCTGTGGTCTCTCCAGTTGCTGCATGTGCTTTGTGAGGCACATGCAGAAAGGGGCATTGTACTCAATAGTGGGTCTTATAAGGGAGGAATACAGGGATGTTATGACCACCTTGTCCCTGGATGAGATACCCTTACTAATGAGGTGGGTCATGTAGAAAGCTTTACATACAACAGAAGCAATATTGTGGTCAAAAGTCAGTTTGCTATCAACCTGGGTGCCCAAGTTCCTCACGACTGATTGCATGCTTAGTGCATTATTATCAGTGTGATAATTTGTGGGGACGTCACTTTCCCCAAAAGGAATACAAATACATTTTTTTGCATTCAGTTTGAGGCCATGTTTCTGGCACCAGTCATTTGTTTGGGTGAGACCCTCTTGGAGAATGTCCACATCACTAGGAGAACTGATGACAGCACCCAGCTTGCAGTCATCAGCAAACTTGGTCAGCCATAGCTCACTAGATTTGGCCTGCACCTCTGAGAAGTATATCCCAAACAGCAGAGGCCCCAAGACCTATCCCTGGGGTACACTGCTTGTTACGGGTCACTACTTGAGGTGGAACTATTTTGACTAGGTGGGTTTTATCAGTGAGCCAGTTTGCTGCCCATCTGGTAACATATGGATTGATGCCTAGTTGAGAGAGTTTTATCTGTTACACTTGAGTGGGGAATAGTATTGAAGACCTTAGCCAGGTCAAGGTAGGTGGTGTGCATCGTCTTCCCCTTGTCTATGGCCTTCGTGACTGTCTCAAAGACGTCAATCAAATTTAACAGGCATAACCTCCCAATGACAAAACCAAACTCTGAGATCAAGTGTCTGGAAGTTGCCAATGTCCTTGTTAATGAGGACCATGATAATCCACTCCATGGCCTTGCAGATCATGCTAGTTAGGCTTTTGGGTCTATAATTTCTTGGGTCAGTGGATTGCTCCACCTTTGTGCAAAGGAATGACAGTAGCTGTCCTCCACTCGGCTGGAATGAAGCCTAGTATTCAGGCTTTTGTTGAATAGGGTGCCTAATGGTGCTGCAAGTTCCTGCCTGAGTTCATGTAGGATGCAGCTTGGGATGTTATCGGGTCCCATGGAGGCTGTATTTTTTGCCTTTGAGAGGGCAGTGATGACTTGCTCCATAGAGATAAGGGGAGGGGGTCAGGTACTGTGGATGTCCTGTTTTACTGATGGGGGGGGGGGGACAGAGGAGTGAAGTTTTCACTGAACCTGTCTACCAGCAGGTTGGCTATATTTACAGGGTTTGTGTATATGGTGTCCTTAACCACCAGTTCTGAGCAGATCTGGGTGCTTCCTTTGAGACTGCGGACATATGTGAAGAAAGCCTTATGACTGTTTTTAGTAGACGTGGCCAGTTTGGACTTGAAGTTTGTTTTGGAGGATTTCACTAGTGCTCTTATGTGCTTGTTCAGGCTAAGGCGAGAATGCTTCCAGTTAGACACCTCCTCCTTCTTTGTCCTGGACAGCAATTTTTTTCCTTTTATTATAGAGTTTATTTATTGTAGATGTCCACCAGACAGATTTACTCTTCCTTGAGGAGGAGGATTTCATCCTGCCTTATATTCCTGATTCCATGCAGCTGTATAAATGCTCATATAATACTTTGGTGTAGGTTTGGACATATGTGCCAGTTCCTGTGGAGGGGGAAGAGGCTGTGCAGCTGTTTATACCTTCCCTCAGGAGGATATAATTAGCTTTGGAGATGTTTTTTTGTTTGACCCTAGCTGGGGGGGGGGGGGGGGGGTCTGGGGAGATAGTGACTTTGAAAGTGGCTGCTTTGTGGTCTGATCTTACCAAGATGATGACACTGGAGGGATGCTGCAGTGGTTACTCATGTTGATTACTACCAAGTCCCAGATAGTTTCACCTCTTGTGGGGGTGTCAACCAACTAGTCCAAGGCATTTGCAGTGACAACATCAAGGAATCTTTGGACACTTGTGTTTTGGCATGAGTAGTTCTTCCAGTCTATGGTTGGATAGTTGAAGTCACCCAGGATCAGGGTAAAGGGTTGAATCTTGATAGATTCGAAGCGGTCCAGATAGGTGGAGTTGGCATCTTGAGTTAAGAGTTGGAGACCTGTAGTTAGCTATGATTTGAATAGAGGTTTTGTCAATTGTTAACTGCATCTGGAGTATTTCCTGTGCATCATACTGTTTGACCAGCCTAGAGGTGTGCATGTCTTTTATATATATTGCACCTCCACCTCCTTTTGTTTTGCTGCCACAGTTTGGGGTCTGAATGAATGAGGGGTGGGAGGTTGGCATAATGGTTAAGGTGCTTACCTTAGAAACACAAGATGCAGGGTTTGATTCTGACATGGGGTAATTGGCTAGGCCACTTAAAATGGCCCATAGGGGCAGTTAGCCTAGTACTACCCTATGAACCTATAATATGATGAGTAACCTGATAAGGCCGGGGTGCTCTACACAGGTTTGAACCAGGTTTCTGTAACTGCACAAATATCAGCTTCTTCCAGGTTTAAGAATGCTTACACCGTGTGTGCAATTTCATGTTTAGACTCCTAGTATTTAGCAGCATGACCTTTATTTTACGTTTTGATGAAATTTTCATGTTGGTAGATTTGACCTCATGGCATTACCTAAAAAAGGCACTATGGGGGAGGCAAGAGCCTTTGCCAGGAGCCTGAAGCCCAAGGGAGACAGATGCAGGCCATCTCTGGTAAAGCATCGTAGCTTGTCAGTTATGTCATCCCAGGCTGTCAGGTACTGAATCCCCTAGGAATGACACCAGAAACTAAGCCAATTGTTAAAGTCAGTCATTTTCTCTTTGTATTGAGGCATCATTCTGGGTGATGGCAGAATGCTGCTTAAGGCTAGGAACATACCTGCCTGGGACACGCATTCAGCGAGCTCAATCATCTCTCTCTTCATATAGTCCAGGGAGGTACGTCTCAAGTCATTCACTCCAACATGGACTATGACAGAGTCGTAACAGTACCTGTTGTGAGACTTGAGTGCATTGGTGATATGGTGGATTCTGGCACCCAACAAACAACTAACTGTGACTTTCTCCTTATCCAGCCTGATGAGGGGCACATCTTTTTGTTCATCTGCCCCTGCCCCTCAGACAGATTTCTATTTCTCTCATGTTAACTCTGCCATTTTGAATTTGGCAACACATCACCACAGAGTTCTTTCAGTCAGTCATAATGGTTATTTCATTACTTGGAAATCCCGTCCTCCTTTTTCAAAGATACCTCAGCCCCCTCCTTGCTAACTCCCTCGTTTTCCTCCTCTTCTTCAGGACGTTTTGGCTAAAGGGACTATTTAGCCAGTTGCTCTGTCCCAGAGGGGCAAAGGATTTTTCTAGAAAATTTTTTTGGTCCCCAGAAAGGAGGGCTCTTGGAGACCCGTTCTTGATCTCTCCTTTCTGGACACCTTTCTGAAAGTGCCGTCAAAGTGCCGTCTTACAAAATGTTGACTGTACAGTCCCTGTTTCATATGCTGTTTTCTCATGACTTTCTGGTGTCTCTATACCTGAAAGGTGCTAATTTCCACATTCCTAGTCACCTTCTTTTCAGGAAGTATTTCAGATTCCCTTTCATCACATTATCAGTTCTCTGCTTTGCTTTTTTGTGTTTCTACAGCACCAGTGGTTTTCACTGAGGATCTCACCCAAGTCATAGCCTTTTCCAGACTCCATAGTGTTCAGATGTTTTCCTAGCAGAATGATCTGCTTATTCAAGCCCCCTTTCAGTATCTTCTTCTGCAGGAACCCAAATTTACCATGGTCCTTGGCAGTGTAGGTTTCAGTCTCAATCTCAAGAAGTCTGTTTTGACCCCTTCATAGTTTGAGATTTTTGTGGGATGCAGGATCCAGACCCTATTAGTGATAGATTTTCTTCCCCCTCCTCCCAAGGTCATCTGTCTGACAGCATTCTTCCAGTCTCTACTTTCTTTACAGGTGGTGTCTGCAAGAGGGTTTTTATGAGCCCTGGGATTTATGGCCTCCACCGTTCCAATGGTTATTGTGGTCAGGCTCCACATGCAGAAGTTTCAGTGGTATCTCAAAACATTTTGGCTGCAGCATTGTCATCCTGTAGAATTTCTGGTCCCTCTGTTGCCTTGCCTCACACAGGAGTTATGTGGTGGATTTACAAGACTTCTTTGAATCCCAGTCTGCGTTTTCTTGTTTTTCACAAAGATAGTTTCTCTTTGGACCAATCCTTTCATTCTTGAAGTGGTCAGTGACTTCTATATAATATTAAATCCAAGGGACAGAGCTCCTTGACACACAAACTAGCTGCTCTATGCAAAGTAGTTGTATGCTTACAGAGTTACTGGAAAAGTTTCAGAGGTTTGTTCTATAGGGAAATTTTGTTTTTCATGTGTCTGTATCTATAGAGGGCACTAATAACCAATGCACAGTGGATAACAGCATTCAAACACTCCAAATTTATAAAGGAACATAAAACATAGGAAACTGGATTTTAAGTTGTTGTTTTGTTCCTGGTTTTATTGTTCGCTTTCATCACTTTATTTGGTTCATATGACCAATAAAACAATTATACTTGCAGCTTTCTTATGCTTTTCCAAACTGAAATAGACCAGGCTACCACCTACTGCAACTAGATGGGCTGTCCCAGTCCTCTTAATGTAAAAATAAAAAAAAGATTGCTTGAGAGTATAATGTTACCACAAAACAACTTTTTACAAACAACTTAGACAAGGTGATTTCAAGTATTAGGGTCCTTTAAAATGAATTAAAGTGCAAAATAAAATAAGCAAAAATAAAGCAGTAGCACTCTAAAACTGTTAACCAAACTGAAATCTTCATAGGTTTATAGGTGATTACTAGGCTAATTGCACAAGAGCCTTTGAAACACTAGCCAATAATACCCAGGATATGACAATATTATATCTTAATTTCCCAGATATGGGATGGGTTAGTATCGAGGTAGTGGTTCTTTGGGTGTTAGACCCCTGAGTCATTTTACAGACTGCCTGTATCTATAAGGGACATGGGTAGGAACCCAGGAGTGAATTTACAGTTCCCCATCCATCTGTCCAAATTCTTTTTGAAGAGAGTGAGGAGAACGGGCTTTGTTTTACAAAGAGAGGAAGTTTATTTCATACACGAGGTAACCTTTGGGATACAGATCTATCTCTCCAGCAAGTTCTTTTAGAGTCACTAATAAGATTCAGATCCATGGAATGCATAACCCTTGTAGAATTTTTTTTGCTAATATGTAACGTTTTCATCAGGGCTGGATCAGAGAATGCCTTGTAGGTCAGGCATAAGTCAACTGTCAATAAACAATATGAGACTGGATAAAGGAATAGGGCCTTAAATTTTTCTGCAAAAGACACGTGTCTTATGCTTTGTATTTTTTTTAGTGTGAAGCCTCTGGGGTTGCTCCATTTGATGCAAGTGCCTGGTTAGGTATATACAGAAGGGAGCATTATACTCTGTTATGGGCCTGATAAGGGGGGGTCTATATTAGATGAATGAACACTTAAAGTATGACATGTTCGACAGCTTTTAAGCGAACGTTCATCTAATCGAAACTACAGAATATCAAAACAAGGAGTTTCAAAAAGTTATAGTTGGACAGCTATCAGGAAGCCAACGGCTACAATGTACTGTACACCATTACAACTGCCCCCCCCCAAAAAAAAAAAACCCGACAAAGTAAAGTAGGGGGTTTCAACCCCCACATCCCCCAACGTGGGGGGTTGTGCCCCCACACACCCCTACTTAAATGTACCACCTCCGAGATCGCACCACAGTGGAGGACTGTCAGAACATTACACAGGGTGAACATCGAGACCGCACCACAGTAGAGGACTGCAAGAACAGCGAGGTAGGGTGAACGTTCTGACATCAGCCGTTGGCTTCCTCACGGCTAGCTAACTGTAACTTTTTGAAACTCCTTGTTTCGACAATCTCTGGTTTTGCTTAGATGAGCGTTCACTTAAAAGCTGTCGAGTATGTCGTACTCAACATTTTAAGCGTTCATTCATCTAATAGAGAACCGATAAGGGGCTCAGTACAATGGCACTATGGCTTCCTTTGACTTTGATAAGATTCTTTACTTATAAATTGAGCCACACATAAGGATTTCCTCACTACTGTAGCTACCTGCTGGTCAGTGTTTAGGTGTTCCTAGGTCCATCTCCACTGGGACTACTTTTAGGGGTGTGCTATCAATATTATAATTTGCAGGGATGTCTGGTTTACTGAAGGATATGATTATCCATGTTTAGCATTTAGTTTTAGACCATGTTGTGGGCACCAGTCATTTGCAATTTTTAGGCTTGTTTCTAGGATGTCAACATCATTTGGGGATTCAGTGATTGCTCCCACCTCACAGTTGTTGGCGAACTTGGTAGGCCAGAGATCCCCAACATTGGCCTTTACTTCAGAGAAGTATAAACCACAAAGAATAAACCAAAAGAACATCCTACGTAGACATCAGAGGGTGATGTGCCAGAATGCATCCATATTCATTGTACCCATCGACATCATCCAAGCACTTTGCTGCATCAGGACATTGAATCCCCCCCCCCCCAACCCCTACGATGAAGTCACTGTTCAGAATCTGCTGCAATCTTTAAGGTCTAGAATGAGATAAAAAGTCTCGCATCCTGTTCAGAACAAGGAATAGGCGGGAGAAGAACCGTCTGACTTTCTCTAAAGAGGGAACACAGTGGTTCTTTTGTGGAGTAGAAACTGAATCTGTTTCAAGAGTTCTGCAAAGACCAATCTAGTTCTCTGAGCAGAGCTCTATCTCTCTTTCTCTTGCTCTCTCCCCCTCCCTCTCTATCGCTCTCTCTCTATCTCACTGGGGAATGATTTATTAAATTTAAGAATACCAGAGCACACTTGGCCCATGGTTATAGTTCTCCATGCAAAGAGAGTGGGTATCCCATGGGTGGTCCCAGATGTAAATGTGGACCATTATTGCTAGAGTGGGAGAGTCAGCTTTCTAAGGCATTCTGTGGTTGGTGCCAAGGAACACGTCATTCCCCAAGACTCGGGGAAAGTGTCCTTCTTATACTTCAAGAAATCTCTTCTTCCTGGTAGACTGGATAGGCCTAGAATAAGTGAAAGAAAACTTGGGGAACACTGTGGTTAATGCCTGCTTCCTCTTGAACACCTTGCACCAGATCTTAAGCCCATCTGAAAAGCACATCATCCCAGAGGAGACATCCAGAAAGGCCTGCTAACAGTCATCCTCAAATGAAGACAGCCTGATTCATGTCATCTAATGCAGGTGCATTCCTAAGGCTGCTGCCACTGCTAATAATAACAACGTTTTAGAAGACTATGGATAAATCTGCTGTAGAAGCCACAGAGAGGGTATTTTCTACAGACTCATTGACAGTGCAATTAGGGTGGTTTAGTGGCTTATATGGAGGTTGGTCTGTGAGGGAGGATAGTAACTGGGACAGATGAAAAAAATAGCTAAGAGACAGCAGTCTCAAAACAGAGCAAAATACCCTATTTTCTACCTGCCAATGCCTTGAATTCATCATCTGCATGGTGGAAAAGAATACTAATCTCTGAGAATTGTACTGGACCAAAAAGGTAATGCAAGAGGGATGGTTGGTCAGTATGTCATTCCATTCAGTTGCGCCTAAGCAGCAGGGAGCTGAATATGGATGCTTCCAAATTGTATAAGTAGGATGCTTCAGGATAAGTTTTGCAGAAGTTATGTTGCCAAATTCCTCATCCTTCTTATCCAGATAGTCTGCAATGGACATCATGATTCTGAGAGGTTTCCCCAAGGAAGGAGCTCCTCGGGAGAGGAGTTGTCCAGTGGCTTAGCGATAATACCTCTGCTCACAGCTAAGGGTTTGGGATTCAATCATACCTCCATACACACACACTGGGGATTTTCGGTATATTCTGTCCACATCTGTGAGTTTTCTACAGGTGGTCCAAATATCCCATCTCCCAAAAACATGGTGGTTGACTGGCTAAACTAAATTGTCCATATGTATGTTGTACTTATCCCTTTGCCTAAGAACTTTTGGACCCTCAGAAATGGTTTCAAAAGGGAAAAACAATGAATGTGAAGATAAAGGAGGTGTGCTTACCCCTATAACCAAGGACCTCTGGATCCTAAGAAATGCTTTCAAAAGGGAAACCGTGAATGTGAAGATAAAGGAGGTCATATTTGCCCCACAACTTTAACAAAGAGGGGGCTGGATTTTTCTGAAGCTTATTGTGATGACCAAATAGCATACAAGAAGTTAGTGCCAAATGGTGGTGCACCAGCCAAAGGGTATTCGGCACAATAATTTTGGAAATCACTCTTAGTCGGTCCACTATTAATCGCTCGTGTGCCACACTCTTTTAGCTCACCCAGCAAAGGACATGATATCATGGATATGCACTTTCCCAATTTCTCCACCACCAGTTTGTTGGATATGGGTGTATTGAGACAATATAACAGTTATCTAATGTTCACTGACAACCATTTTATCTTCAAAGAAACAGTATGTGAGAGATGTGAATACACAGTGTCTGTGGAGGCAAAACTCTCACATACAAACACTCGTAATAACCATCTGGTTGTCAGAAACGCACACTACACCCGTCAGTCATATTACATACCCCCACATAATCCTACTTATGCTGAGGCACTTAAATGCAATCCTCCCAACCCCAAAGACCTCCCAGACAGTCCATCTGCCAAAATTATCCTCAGCAAGCCCAACATCAGATAACACCTAACAATGCACATACAGCCGCACCCAGTGGAGCCTCGACTACCAATTCCATAATACAAGCCAGTACACTACCTAGGTTCTAGTAATAGGGGATTCCATTATACAGCATACTGATGACCCACTCATCAGATTGAACAAGGAGAAAATAGCAGTCATTTGCCTATTAGGGACCATGATCCACCAGTTTACACGCGCACAGAAGTCTTTCCACCACAGGTACCGATATGATTCAGTTTTAGTCCATGTAGATGTAAATGACCTGAGACCTACCTCCCTAGACTATACGAAGAGAGACATCATGGAGCTCTCAGACTTTGTCACAGGCTGGTATGTGCCTAGCACTGAACAGCGTTCTACCATCAACAAGGATGATTCCAAAATATGAACAGAAGATGACTGACTTTAATAATTGATTTAGTTTTTGGTGCCACTTTAGGTGGACACAGTACTTATCAGCGTGGGAGGGCATGGTTAACAAACCACATTACTTTGCTAAGGATAGTCTGCACCTGTCCCCTGTAGGATTTTGAATACTGGCTAAAGCATTGTCCTCCTCCATAGAGCCTTATTTAGGCAATGCCAAATTGACAAACCTTCCAACATAGCAAAATCTACACAAGGAAATCTAAAGGTGTTACTGTTCAACGCCAGTATTCTAAACAAGAAGCTCCACTCCCTCAAAGTTCTCCTCACCTTGGAGAATGTGGACATCTGTGAAGTTACTGTGACATGGTTTAAAGCTGCAGAGAGTACCCCAGCAGTGTAAGTCTTCATTGCCCTCCACACATTTAGACCAGCAACTACACAGACAGGGACTAAAGGTTGAGGTGTTTCAGTCTACATCAGTAACAAGCGTACCGCTAGGTTGGTTAAACAGGATGACACACTGGAGTTGTTCCATGTCCAGATTACCACAGACAAAGTCCCATACCATATTGTAGCTACAGGTCACCCTCTATATCCAATGAAACCCGTAGTTCATACTTAGATCTATTGGAGTCACTCACCATTCAACTAAGTACCATACACATGGGGGACTTTAATTATCCCTCTGTAAACTGCAAATCCTACATGACCCCGAATTTGTAGGTGCATAAACACAAACACTCTGGACTAGTTTGTGCACACACCTATTAGAGGTGCAAATGTATTGGACTTGGTACTCTCAAATTTGGGAGAATGCTATCCACCCTACCACCATCACCACCACCCCGACCCATTGTTGAGAGAACACTATCCACCCCACCACCACAACCCATTGTTGAGTTGTCTTCTCTGGTTAGGTCAGACCACAAAGCAGTCTCCTTTGAAATAAGAATAAATTCTGTAAACCCCAACAAAACCTGCAACAGTTAGAAACTACTCCAGTGTAAACTACTTTTTATTAAATGATAATGTTTCAAAATTTCAAGTCCTTCCAAACCCAGGTAACATAGCAGCCTATGTGGAATTATTCACAAAGGCTCTGTACAACCATGTCAGTGATTCCTGTGCATACCAGAAGTAATCCCAAAATGAACTAAAAGAAGCAAACTACCCTGGGGGAATCCAAAATTAAACAGATCATACAACAAAAGAAAACGTTATAGCTAAAATTAGGAAGTGTAATCCCCCAAAAAAGAGGATTTAAAAAAAAAAAAAAGAAGAAAAAAAGCTCTCTCATCAAACTAAGTAGACAACTAAGAGAACTAACTTTGAGGTAAAGATAACACTCCATGCCAAGAATAACCATAAGGCCTTCTTTAGCTATGTCTGAAACCTCGAAAGCAGTGCACAGTAGTGTACCAGACTCTTGGTAAGTGGAGCCACGTTTAAAGAATGAGGTCAATGTAGCAAGTCTTCTAGCTGACAAATTCATCTCCAACTTTGCCCCCCCCTGGAAATACCATCCAACATAATCCCTCCAACTGTCAGTATAGAATAGGCCTTGGGTGCACTCTCCAAGGCCAAGAATTCAGCTCAGTGAGTCCCATTAATATCCCAGAACGCCAACAAATAGCATGATATATAACCTGTAAGTATTGAACTTTGGCATTTGCAGAGGTTTCATGCCACATGAATGGAAGACTGCAGCGGTCATCCATCTACACAAGGGCAGACCGTCAACATGTTCTAACTACAGGTCTATTAGTCTGACTCGTCTTATATGCAAAGCCATGGAAAGAATTATAATGGAAATTAACAGTGACATAGAAAACTTTCAGACACTAGACCCAGCCCAGTTTGGTTTTGTCAAAAGCAAGACATGCCAAATGAACTTGGTGGAATTCTTTGAGAAGGTCACCAAGGCAATTGATGAGACGTAAATGGTACATACTGCCTACATTCACCTAGCTAAGGTATTTGATACAGTACCCCACTTGGGCATTGTAAACAGGCATTGTAAACAACTCACGAATTTAGGCATAAATCCCTATATAATTTGTTGGACTGCCACCTGGCTCGCAGACGGGTCCCAGGAAGCTAGGATTGGAGAGACCACCTCACCATTGGAGTCCCCCAGGGCTCTGTGCTGGGTCTGCTCCTTTTTGACATCTATTTTTCAGAAGTCAAGGGCAATGTCAAGGGACTCTGGCTTACCAGTTTTGTAGATGATTGTAAGCTAAGAGCAAGATAATGACATCTTACGTAAAAGTTCTTTTACCACTAACGTTTTGGTAGCTCAGTCTTACAATGGCTGCACTCCTTTTTTGGAAACATGATCATTCTTTGGATAATATGTAAAGGGGGCCTCCTTAGTCGGGCGATGACGTTTGTGCTAAGACCCAACAAAGCTCCAGGAAAGACAGTAAATTTTGTTGGTAGGTGGAAACCTGGGGGTTCTCCTCTCCCTAAACAAGATGTTGCAAATATTAATCCTTAGGCACAATCTATCTTCTGCAAGCACACTTTCTGGTAAGCGTTTCAGTTGTTTTTGCTTTTTAGTCATGACTTAAATGGCTAAGTAGGAGGGCCAACTGACAGGTGTCTTCCAATGAAAAATAACCGTTTTAGCTTTTAACCAATGACAATGAACCACTGACTCAATTTTCCTCACAGCAAACTCTTATTCCTATTTGCCTTTTTGACTCCCTATCCATTGCCAAGATTTGGTATTTCCACCAATGGAGATAAACCCCTGTTTTTCTTGCTACTTCTCTGCTTAATTTATTATTTAAAACTCAGTCAAGAACTCATTGGCTAAATCAGAGGTATTTTACTACCTATAACAAGGAGACATTTTGTTTTCAAACCAGTCACAATGAACCCCAATTCTCAAAATCCTGAGTCTTTCAATTGCAAATGAATGTAAATGTTTCTAAGGTATAAATACAAGATAGAGTGTTGTTTGGAACATTCACAGCGCTTATCTGCCTTTTAATTATTTTTCCTGCAATAAAAGTTATTTCAAATCTACATGTGACGCCCAGCTTTTTTCCTCATTTCCAGTTAGATAGAAGTGTTAAGGTAACTCGTATTCAGACTTGGGTTTTCACTAGCTTTGTTGTTCCTTTATTCTCACCGTGTAAAAATCTGGAAGATGGAAAACAATCTCAAAGCTTAGAGGTTAGTCCCTTATTTGAATATTCTTAAAGACCACCAGTGACATGAAAAAATAAAAACAAAAACTTTTTAACTAAGGATGAGGTTCCACAGGCTGATGAGCTGGTAAACCCTCACAGGTATATTCAAATATGGAAATAACCTCTAAGCTTTGAGATAAGCGCCTTGTTTTTCTGTCGCCCAGATTTTCCTTCAGTCAGCTGTCTTGGACCTTACCAACATTTCCCTGTAACTGCTTATAAATAACTGACCTGTCGAATGAAATATATTAGAACAAGAACACGCGTCCATCTACCTGCTTAACTTGAAACTTCAACAAGGCATCTTTATTCCTCCCACAGGGAAGGCATCAGAGAGACATTATCCTATCTCTGCTAGCCAGAATGACTTTATCTGGACTTATCTCTTATATTCTTGTTTCTGATTGATTAAAAATGGTGGTTTTCCGTTTTAACCTCTCAGATAGTTGATTTGGTAGAGGCTGAAAATGTTGATAGATTAGACTAAAAATAATGTTGTTTTTTTCTTTCTTGGTGCTATTTTCTGACATTCCTTCTAAACATTGAGTCCCTTACAATAAGTTCAAATCATTAAATGTTCTTCCATATTGATGTTGCAGTATTCATCAGAGTGGTGATCCATTCATCAGAGTGGTGATCCCCTGTCAAGGCAGACCAGTGTCCGGCTAGTATACCAAAGTCTTTAGGTTGCCTTAAGGTATGCCATATGTCACATGTATCCTTCTTATGTAATGTAGATGCAACATCATCAGAACTTCTTTGCCACCAGTCAGAACACCATCTATGCTCATCGGTCTGATCGCCCAAGTCATTGCTGGTATACCTAGCCATTCAGGTAAGTGCCCCTTTGGGGTCTTTTGCTTATCGTCCTTTTCCTTTTGTATTGTTGTGGGGTTTCATGTCATCCAGAAAGGGTAAATGCCAGTGTGGGGGACA
Organism: Protopterus annectens; assembly: GCF_019279795.1. Lineage (NCBI taxonomy): Eukaryota > Metazoa > Chordata > Ceratodontiformes > Protopteridae > Protopterus > Protopterus annectens. Next base: position 951,184,295 of record NC_056726.1, read on the forward strand.
GATTCCTCATAAAGACAGTCACAAGCAGTGCTTGTTTTGTTTAGGGGCTTCTCACGATCATATGTCCTGCAGTATTTGTCAGGCTTATGTGCCAAAGACCTTACACAGTTGTCTTTCATCCCTTGCTGTTTATCTAGAAAAAACAGCATCTAAAACTTTTAGAGAAAGACGCTATGAAAGATACTTCCTGGCCTGAGGATTAGCTATCTTCGAAGAAGGTCAAAAATGTTAGGTTGGATTCTTTGGCTGCACCTCCTACATCGGATGTCTCTCTCGAGGCTGATGAAAGCCCGGTGGTTTACCCAGTTCCTGGGGTGGATTCTTCTGCCATGACTGTTTTGGTGGCTGGCATGGATCCGGCTGCTCACACATCCTTAGAGGCCTTGCAGACGTCCATTTCAGATGTTCATGGAAAACCACAGTTGATTAACGCTGAAGGTTGTAGGGGGGGTTCCTCAGAAACTGGTGACGGAGGAAGTCCCACTACGAATAGTGAGTGTAGGCTGACATTGGAGCCTTCTAGGTTTCATAAGGCGGACATCCCCTTAAAAAAGAAACAAAAGACTAAACTGGTTTCTTCTGTTCCCAAGGACCCCCAAAGTGAATGACAGAATTTTACACAGAGCTTATTTAATGCTTGGCCTTCAAGCCTCTTCAGAAGGTCTCTGTTCCGGCTCCTCCTTGGTCATCTTCCCCTCTCAATGGATCTTGGGGTCAGGATACCTCTGAAGAGGAGGAGGATTGGAATGAGGAATCCTTGGCCAATTGTAGCCAGATTCCTTCCCCTCTGGAGTACGGTTTTGAGGAAGAGGAGTCTGCTAGTCCTGAATCTCCTCTTGAAGAGATTTCTTTTGGGGATACAGTTGCCAGAATGATGGAGTTCTTTAAATGTAATTATTCACAGGTGTCTGAAGTGTAGAGGAGATGTTATGAGCTCCTTCAGATGGAGTCTCCTAGCCCCTCTGCTGTTCCTCCTGTTTTGGCTGCTTTACTGGATGCCTTTTCTTCTGCTTCTAAGGCCTCAGATTCTTAGCCCTCTACTCCTAAGAAACCAGACTGGTTTTATAAAGTGCCTGATAACTGTAAATTCTTTTACAAGTGTCCATCAGCTGACCCTTCACTGGTTTCTGTGGCATCTGAATTACTGCCGTCAACTAAGCTTCTTCCTTCTGATAAGGACACCAGGACCTTGGAAAGGCTAGGTAAGAAGGTTTAGACTTCAGCCACCCTAGCCTTTTGGTCTGTTAATTATCATACGCACATGCACAGATATGTTTTGGCTGTCATTTCTCAGGCTTCTCAGGTTATTTCTGACCTCCCTGATTCTGAGGGTAAGACTTATGCTTTGTCTTTGTTAGGGGATTTGCCATTCTGCTAAGTGTAGTTTTGATGCAGCAGATGCTGCCTGTAGGGCTTCTGCTTCAGGATCCGTTTTGAGGAGGTATTCCTGGCTATGGCTTCAACCTCTGCCCGATGATATCAAGGCTAAGTTGATGGATGCTCCTCTGGAGAACAAATGTTTGTTTGGTGTTACTGCTGCTGATTTGCTCAAGTCCCTGCAGGAGAAAGGCTAGGAGTTACAGGATCTGAAACATATCTTTGTTTCACCAGTGCCTAAGATCCGGAGGAACTAACCTACTTAACCAGCTTTTGTTAGAAAGCAGTCTCGTTGTCCTCCTAAAGGCAAGAAAGGTGATAGGAAGGTTCCCCAGCTAAATCCACTCAGACTACTCCTACTCAGAATCCTTCCTTTCCTGATAAACCAGGGACTGTCTGACTACCTGACTGTTCCCAGCCACATTCCTCTTTCTCTTCATCTTTCCCTGTCTCTTCCTGTTTGGTTACGCATAACCCAAAATTCTTGGATTCTTTCCATCATTCGCCAAGGGTATTTCATGGTTTGGGAATCTCTTTCCCCCTTCATGGGCATTCGTCAGCCACCTCAAGAATAGTTAAGATTTTTTCCAGAGATGCTTCAGGATATTTTGATTTAGAGAACTATTCAAGAGGTTCCATTTGCTCAAAGGTAGAGTTTTATTCCAGAATGTTTTTGGTTCCCAGGAGGATGACACTTGGAGACCCATTCTGGATCTTTCTCACCTGAATATGTTTCTGAAGGTTCCTTCCTTTTGAATGTTATCCCTTCTGAATTTATTCCCTTTGCTGCTTCATCAGGTGTTTTTGTTTTTTTCTGGATCTCAAGGATGCTTACCTTCATACCCTATTGATCCCCCTTTCAGGAAGTTTTTATGTTTCTCTTTTGCTTCCTGTCATTTTCAGGTCTCTGCTTTGCCCTTTGGCCTCTCTACTGCCCCAAGGGTATTCACCAAATGCCTAGCTCCTGTGATTCCTTTTTTCCATAATTCAGGGGATCCAAGTATTTCCTTACTTAGATGATCTCCTCTTTCAGGCATCCTCTCCACAGACCCTTTTGCGACATCTTCATTGTGCCATTTCCCTTCTGCAAAGCTTAAGTTTCACAATAAACTTCAAAAAGTCTTTCCTGACTACTTCTCAAGACCATGTTTTTCTGGGGTTCAGGATTCAGATGGTGCCTATGCTGGCATCTCTGCCTCCTGCCAATGTCTTGACTCTCATTTCCTACTTTCAAAATCCTCTTCCTCTGGCCTCTATCACAGCCATGGAGTTTTTGAGAGCTCTGGGATTTATGGCATTCACCATCCCTATGCTCCCTCTAGCAAACTCCACATGAGAAAATTTCAGTGGTTTCTGAAATCGGTTTGGCTTCAACATGTGCATCCCCAAGACTTTGTAGTTCTGTTCTTCCTTGTCTAAAGAAGGAACTTCATTTGTGGATTCGGCAGTTATCTTGAAACCCAGGGCTTCCCTTTCATCCTAGTCTTCCCTCTCAGGAACTTTTCACAGACGCTTCAGATGTGGGATTGGTAGCAGATTTTGGCTCCCTGAAGGTGCAGGGGGTGTGGTCCCTTCTTCAACAAAAAGAACACATTGGTGTGAAAGAGATGAGAGTTCTTCTGCTACCACTTCAGGCTTTTCATCTTCTTTTCTCACCAGAACCTCTCAAGGTATTTACAGACAATACCACAGTGATGTGGGTATGTAAACAAATGTGTGTGTGTGTGTGTGGGGGGGGGGCAAGAACTTATCGTCTTTGCCGGTTGGCACTTCTGGTATGGAATCTGGCTGTCCAGTATCAAGTGACTGTTCAGGCAGTTTACATTCTTTATGCATTCCCTCCCCTTCCCTCATTCACAAAGTCCTCTTCAAAATTCAACAGGATACTCTCAAAATCTTGATGGTGACTCCCTTTTGGCTGAGGCAGCATTGGTTCCCTCTTCTGCAAAGGGCAGTCATCACAAGTTAACCTCACAGGGTGGACCTACTTACACAAAACAAGGGATCTCTCATCCATCCCCACCTGTCCACACTTCATCTGACACTGTGGGTGATAGGATTTTGATTCTACATAGACGCTTTTTTTCTGAGGATGTGCTTAGGGTTCTGCAGGCAGCCAAGAAGCCCACTACAAGGAAATCCTACTTAACCAAATGGAAGCGGTTTTCTGTTTGCTGTCTTTCTCGTAATCTGGATCCACTTTCTGTGGATGATCCTTTGGTTCTGTCCTATCTGTGTGAAGTGCTCATTGCTGGCGTGGCCTGTTTTTCTTTTAAGGCTCACTTATCAGCTGTCACTGCTTGTCTGACTTTTTCTCCTCATTTGGCTTCCAGATTTGAAGCTAAACAATTTCTTAAAGGTGTCCTTCGTATTAGGCCTCCCAGGAAACCTCTTCCTCCTCCCTATGATCTTAATTTTGTTTTGGAAAAATTGACTCTGGTTCCTTTTGAGGCTGCTGCTTCAGCTTCCTTGCAACATTACTCTTGGAAGACTGTTCTTTTGTTGGCCCTTCCTTCTGCCAGATGGGTATCTGAGCTTCAAGCCCTTATAGGTTGTCCTCCTTTTTTGATGTTTCATAAGGACAGAGTATCCTTGCATACTAATCCTTCTTTTATGCCTAAGGTGGTTAATGAGTTGTCTCTGAATTAGGTATCATTTGCCAAAGTTTTTCCCCTCTCCACAATTTGCCAGTGAGAGGGTGCTGCACAAATTGGATGTGCATAGACAACTCAGATTTTATTTGGATAAGACTAAGACTATTATGAAATCTAATTAGTTGTCCTATGTCCCTAGGATTAGCTGTATCCAACCAAACTGTTTCTTCTTGGCTCTCTTTTCCTGTTAAGTCTCATTCTAATAGGGCTATGGCTTTTTCTGATGTTTTTTTCAAGGGTTTGGATATTAACTCTATTCTTGAGGCAGCTACCTGAACTTCTGTACATGCTTTTACCAAGCAACTACAAGTTGGATGAAATCTACAGAGCTAGAGCTGATTTTGCTAGGGCCATTCTTCATGGCTTTCTAGAGGGCTCGGCTGGTCCTTCCTCCTCCCAGGTTTCTTCATGAGCTTTGGCAATCTCCCCTACTATTATGAATACTGCAACAGAGATATGGAAGGACATAGCACAGGTGTGTAAAATCTTACCATAATGGTAGATGCCCTTCTCTTCACTGTTGGAGTATTCACTCCCTCCTTCTCCCCCTGGTCCATTTATTTTCTAGATGTAATGATTACCTCTCTTTTCCTTGGACTGGCGTTCTCAGTTCTGAGGATGGTTCATCCAGATTTTATGCCGTACGTTGCGTGAGGAGCATACGTTTCACGTACGACGTACTTTAAGGCAACCTGAAGGTTTTGGTATACTGGATGGACATCGGGCCACCCTTGGCAGGAGATCCTACTGTAATGAGTACTGCAACAGTGAAGAGAAGAACATCTACAATTATGGTAAAATTTTGCACAACTGTACTTTCTTCCTATTCTGAATATTTCCCTGTGAGGAATATTGAATGTTTGGCAACAGTAACAGGTTTTCTTAATTTGGGCATGATCACTTTGTCATTGATATATGTTCTGTTGGCTTCTAGCCCAGTCATTTTTACATCAGCTTTTCTCTTTTGCATAAAGAGTGGTTATAACTCAGAAGGATTTCACTTGTTTGACTGAATTAACAGATGTGAACTCTGTGTAGGACTAGAAGATTTGCACTGGCTTTGGTCATCTGTGCCACAGTGAAGGATATGGTAGATGGTGGAAGTTTTATTTTAGGGGCCCAACTGCCTTGTTTCTTATGCATTATACACAAATACTGAGGGTGTATGGCCAGATTGATTGGCTTCTTTGGTCTAACTTTTAGAGTAATGGGGTGCATGGTAGAAGCAGCCATTTTAGCAGATCATTCTGAATATTGCTTCTTTGATTGCATTGTCTAGATAGAGGTTTTTCAGTTTAACACTGTTAAGACATATGGCCACCATGTGATGTGTGAACATATGGATGAACTGTGGGGAGAACTGGTGATTTTAACAAGCAGAGCAGTCTTTCTGCCTGCATACTTTGGGCCACATTGCAGAAACCTTTATTTCCATGTAAAGTGTACGGCATGGGCAGTGCCAGGTAGTTGGAAAGAGTACCTGTCTAATTTTCAAGGTTGCCTTACTGGATGTAGCCTACCAGAAGCAGAAGGGCAATGCATAGTGGAAATAATGTGCATGAGGCTCTTTGATGAGGAATGTAGACCGTATATCATACCTCTCAGCCTCGTAGTACAAGAATTCTGGACAAAGCCAAAAATAATGGGGGCAAATGCCCAAAGCAGGAACTGACTTTAATTATCTCTCTTACATACTTAGAAAGTTTATAGACAAACAGGTTGTACATTATCATGTATCTTCTGAAGGATAAGAGTCTGAAACACAAATGCCTGTCATTTTTAGGGACTACAGCCAAAGATATTGTGAGAAACAGACCAAAAATATATAAAGCAAAAATTTGAACATTGTGGACATTTGAGAGGTATGGACCATATTAACCTGGAAAATGGAAGGGATGATCAAAACTGAGGTAGAATTTCAAAACATTGTCCCTAAAGGCAGTAAAGAGTTTCATTTGGAGGCTGCTAAAGTGCAAATGTTGTATTAAAGGGTTAAGTTTGTTTCACAATAGTGTTTATTTGATCATTTAGTTTAAAACTCTACATAACCTGTCTGTCTGCTCTGGAAGTGGTAGTGTCACTGGAGTTGACCATATTCCTGGAGGGGCTGTCACTTCAGCAACTACTCCCTGAGCTTCCCGAGCATCCTGATGGATCATTCCACTTTAGGTGAAATAAGAGGTGACCAGATAGTTTCCTGATGGATCATTTCACTTTAGGTGAAATGAGAGGTGACCAGATAGTTGAAACATAGCAAATCCGCTGGCTAAGAATGTGGTATTGCAGAACTGTTTAATACATATGTGGGATGAAATGATACAGGATGACCTGGAGATACATCTGGGAGTGGTGAAAGGGCAGGTGAAGCACTGCTAGAGTGTAAATAGGTAGTGACATAGCTGATACTGAACCCCAACAAGTCTAGGGGATTATTTTGTGTTAATGACTGGTTTCATTGCTAAATGTGGATCACAATACATTCATGAATGTTATCTCCTGGAGACTGCAGCAAGTGGTGCTTGGGCTGATAAATTCTGGCTAAGGCAGGTTTATTAATAATAGACAGACCATAAAAAATGTAAGGAAAGCTTTGATGCATGTGAAGACTGCTTTTGCTGCTTTGTGTCATTCTTTGACTTAGATGTTGAGAATGCATTAGATAAGGTAATATGAGATTATTTGTTAGTAGTTTGTCCTAATTTGGGATTTCCAGAAGAGTTTTGTAAACTCTTTAGGATTCTTATGTAATGGTGCCTCAGCTTTATGCAAAGTTGTCCACATACCTCTGAGTCAGTTGGGTAGGAAAGGGTACCTGGAAGATTTTTCTTTTACCTCTTGTTTTAGCATTTGAACTGCTAAGCTTGTACAGGTAAATATGAGAAGTAGGTCTGTTGGGATAATGACATTAAAGGGAGGAGCACAAGCTGAGGTTATTTATAGCTTATCTGAATTTTTGACAAGGTTTGAAGGCTCCCCACCTTATAAGTGAAAGTGAAGGCTGTGAGGAACACAACAGAAAGTCCACAGTGACTGTGAAAATTGTCGGGGTCCTTTTAAGCACCATGAGACTGTATTACGAATAATAATAAAGTGGAGATGACAGAAGTAGATTACTTCTCTTCATCACAAATAATTCAAGTGTAATTGATCCCCTAATGTTAGTATTTAGGGGTGACCCGAGCCTCATCCTTTTTAGAGATTAGGAAATTTAAATTGAGGTTAGTACCAGGATGTTGAATGAATCAGTACTGGCATCATTTGTTGCTGGTAGAGTAATGCTTTCTGCCATTGAGGATCTCCTTTTCACCGCCATCCTTTTTGTGCATCATATTAGTCTTGGAATCTCCCCAAGAGTTTGGTAGGAAAATGATGGGTTATTATGTTAAAATATGTATGATGTCCGAGAACAATTGAATGGTCATGGGGTTTTCATGTGGGACTTGATCAGCATGAAGGACTAGGGGTTCCAGACTTGAATATTTTATTTTTAGGTGGTTAAGCTGGGAGTTTGTATCTTTTAGGTTCATAGGTGTGTACGAAGCTAATGGCCCTGGAGCCTTTAAAAGCCTAGCCCATAAGATTATCCTAATATCGTGCCACCCGACCTTAGTTCCCAGTGTCTCATTCAAGTAGAGCCACTGGAGTCATCCCTGGGGTGAATTTCCAATTTCCCATCCACTCATCAAGATCTCTCTTGAAGAGAGCCAGTGAGGTGCTCTGTTTGACATGTATGGGAAGTCTATTCCATAGCATGGGCAGTCTCTGGGTTATGAACCTGTCCCTCCAGCATGTTTTGTTGATTGTGGTAATGAGGTTGAGGTCTCTGGAGCATGTGGTGCAGAGGGATTGGGATTTCTTTAGATGTACCAGTTCTAACAGAGCTGAGTCAGACATGGCTTTGTAAGTCAAGCAGTGATCGCCTCTAAGTAGACGATATGAGACAGAGAAAAGTTGGAGTTTTTTGAGTCTGTCCATAAAGGACAAGTGTGTAAGGCCTAGGATCCTTTAAGTGAGGTACTTTTGCGGCCTCCCCAGTTGTTGTAGGTGTCTAGGGAGGTACATGGCAAATGGGGCATTGTATTCAATTACTGGCCTAATGAGGGAAGTGTAGAGGGAGACAATGACCTCTTTTGGTTAGATTGGGGCTATTTAGCCCTTTAGCATAGTAGAGAATGGAGGTTTTGTGCAGCAAGATACAGATTCATTTGGTGTTTTGTCCTTACTGGGGTTCATCTTGAACTCCCAGATGTGTGAGCTTACAAGAATCAGTAGGTACTCAGGAGGTTACCAATAGTGCTTGCAGTTCAGCTTGTGATTCCATTCCACAAGAGTGCAATGGAAACATTAAAGTTAGGGAATAGTGACTAGGCAGATGGTTTGAAGAAATTGAGGGGGGGGGGTGGCTGTTACCATTTAAATGACCAAGATGGTTTGGAGTCTAACATTCTCAGAAAGGAGTTTCAGAATGTCTCATGAGATTTCTACGTTTATGGAGCTAATGTACTACTTTAAAAGGGGGAGGTCACTAATGGCAGCCAATAGTTGTGCAGTTATTTTTGTCTAGAATGGGGGAGAATGGAAGGTAAATCACAAAGGGTTAGTCTCCCAGGCCATTAAAATTTAATATGACCAGTTGCCTTTGAACACATCACTGTTTTGTGCAAGATAGTAGTGGATGTGGCCATGAGGAAGAGAGGGATGATGCTACTAAAACAATATGGCGGACAATGAAAAGTCCAGCTTGGCAGTTATATGGGTTTAAATTTCTACACATGCATTTTTTAGACCATTTCCTACTAGTGATCCATTGTGCTGGAGGTGTAGGTGGTCAGAGGTTTGAGAATGGCAATATACCTTATTTTATTTATGTACTTATTTATTATTTTTGATTAACAGGAAGGTTCGACTGGATACAAGTTTCCATTTTCAGTGGAGACGTGGAGAAAAGTTGCATATTATTATTATTATTATTATTATTATTATTATTATTATTATTTTTAAGTCTTTCGGCTTTTCCCGGTTAGGAAAAGGAAGATGGACGGTGCAAAGTAAAACTAATAAACGAAATGCAAGCACCGAAGACTCAGCCCAAGTGCCAAAATAAGGGCTGTAAGTTTTAAATAGTAGACCAAACACACGAGAAAATCCAAGATGAACAACAGCAGTTTAATGGTAATCCAAATACGTAGCAACAAATACACCTCACGTTTCGTCAAAAACTTCATCAGAATAACTACACACCCTGAAAATAAACTATTAAATACTCTAATTAAATTCAAACTGACCTATAAAAACCAAGTATCATGAATATTTTATTTGTCATGAATAAATTAATTAATTAAAAAGTGTATACATTTAATCATAAATAGTCATGTTAAAATCTTTAAAAATACAAATTGGTCTATACAATACACATAAATACATTAAGAGTACATAGATTTTGTTTAAATGTTTCAATTAATTTAATTAAATATGCTTTTGTGAATGTTGGTATATAATATAATTTTAGATGTTGAATAACTAAATGTTAACTAATCTTACACTGCCCTCTAGTGGAAAGAAATGTATAATGTAGTATGTAAAATGAATTTAAAAACATTTTTTATTTAACCTTATGTATAAAATTTAAAGACTAATAAATACAAATAACACTTAGAAATTTTGTGATTTTTTTGTAAACTTAAAGTTTAGCCGATCTCATTTTCAATACCGGTGCTAAAGTGATCATGTCATTGATACCTGGGAATTTATTTGACTCTAAAACAATTTGCCAATATAATTCCCTGTATGCAACTAATGTTTCCCAACAACCTCCCCTGGGATCAGATGGTACAACTTCTAAGACAAAAAAGTTGAAATAAGCCCCATCACAGACCAAGGTGTGCTTATATAAGGAATTTGTATCACGCTTAGTCCTTATGTCGTACAGGTGCTCATAAATTCTCTGTTTCATTTTTCTTTCGCTTTTGCCAACATAAAATGCTTCACATTGACCACATAATGCAATATATATAATGCCCTTGGTGTTACAGTTAGCAAAGGAGTCTAAGGTAAGTGTCTTTTTGCGGGCTACCAGAAAATATGTGTTACCAGTTTTCAAGTTCTTACAGTACCCGCAAGCTCCACATTTAAAGACACCATGTTTTTTCTTTTTGTTCTCGTCGCATATCTTTGCATAACTAACCCTTTCTAAGATTCCTTTAATGTTGCAACCTCTTTTATAAGTGTATTTTATTTCTTTGTCAAAAATGTATCCCAAATCAGATACTTTTGCAAAATTTTCCCATTCTCTATCTACAATCTTTCTAACCCTACTAGCCTGTCCATTGTAGGTTAAAATTAAGCTCGAGGGATATCCCTCCTTGGGAATGGTGTTTTTAGTAGTTGTAACATTAATTTCATTGAAATCTTGACCTAATATAGGTGCAAATCTACCTTTTCTTCCTTCAACTACCTCATTCAGTATCTGGTCAATCAATTCTATAGGGTAACCTCTGTCCAAAAACATTGACTTCAAGTTTTCACATTCATTTGTGAATAAAAAATCATCAGAAGTCATTCTACATATTCTCACTACTTGTCCTTTTAAAACAGTTCTTTTCTGAAAAAATGGGTGAGAACTTGAGAAATGTAGGTAGGTGTTGGAGAAGGTTTTCTTCCTATACACACTTGACACAAAACACTGGCCATTTTTCTCCAAGTAAACGTCTAAATAATTCATCTAGTTGTAGTGAAATGCTTTGTAAATTTTAAAAAGTTTGTAGTACTATTCAAATAATCTACAAAAACATCAAACTCATCAGAGGTACCCTTCCACAAAAATCATAAATCATCCAGAAACCTAACATATAGTGCCCACTTGTTTTCAAACCTAGGTATCAAAACATGTTTGTTCTCCCAATAAGCCATTATAATGTTTGCGTAGGTGGGTGCACAGTGTGCTCCCATCGCCACCCCCTTAGTTTGCCTGTAGTATTCACCCTCAAGGAATAAAAAGTTATTTTTCAATACTATTTCCATTAGAGCTAATATAGTTCTAAATTCATTGTGGGAAATTCTTTTGAGGGGTAGTAACATTTCTTCAAACCAGGCTAAACCAGTGTCATGGGGTATGCTGGTGAATAAGTCAATAACATCTAGTGTACCAAAACCAGTGGTCTCACCATACAAATTAGGTTTTATTTTACTAAGAAAATGCCAAGAATCCTTTAAAATGTTTTCATTCTCAACAACTATGTGCTTAATTTTAAAATCTATATACTTGGCAGGGGGTGCTGTAACAGATCCATCAGCAGCAACAATAAGTCTAAGGGGAGGGTCCATATAGTCTTTGTGCACCTTCGGGATTCCAAAAACAGTTGGAATTCTAGGCTTCTCCACATACAAATATTTGTAAGTCTTTAAATCAATTAAACCATCAACTAATAAGTCATTAAGTAAAACATATATTCTTTTGTACGCAACGTTAATTTCATTAATGGAAATAACACTGTACTTTTCCACATCGTTCAATAAATTCAACATCTTTCCTTCATACATGTTTTGAAAAAACACTCCTCCACCCTTGTCCGGTTTCATGACACGAACCCCTTTATCATTACTTAAGGTCATTAAAATGTCTTCTTCACATTTAGAAAGATTAGAACTTGTGTAATTTTTTCTCAAACCATCTCTCAATTCTCTTTCTAATGATAATTCAAAGTTTTTTAGTTGAGGGTGCAGGGGTGGGTTGAAATTACTTTTGCGTACTAGTTCATTTGTAGCCGTGGGCAATTGTTTTCCTTTGAAAAATAATTCCAGATTTTTCTTTCTAATAAACATTTTAATATCTACAAGCAGTCTAAAAATGTTTGTTTTACGTTGTGGAATAAAACCAAAACCCTTCGAAAATAAGTCAAAATGAACTTTACTAAGTGTAATATGCGAATAGTTAAAAATGTTAAAATTATTAAAAGTGAATTTGTTCCCTTCATTTGTAATATGTTCTAAAGGTCCACATGATTGTCCCTCCAAGAGGGATAACCCCCCTTCCCCCTGTAGTTTTTTTAATTATAATTTACAGGGTTTTTGTACATCAATCTCTCCGACCTACGTAATGGAGGGAATTCATCATTGTCCACAATATTTTCATTATGCACTTCTAATTCTTCCACTAGTATACCATCATTACCTCTATCAAAATTGTTAACCATCTGTTTACCCCAAGACCTAGGTTTGGGGTAATGGGTGTGTGTTTTGTACTCATGTATGTCTCTATCTATTTTAGAAAATTTTCTGTTCTGAACTTCAATACAATGTTTTTCTACATCTTTTAATAAATTCTTGTAATGACATCTCTGTTCAGAAATAGAAAACATAAGGTCCTTGACTATAACCTTGTTGGTTTCATCTATAATATTGCATAATTTCTCCATTTCATGTTCATTATTTACAATTATAGCACGCATAATAGAGAAACCACAGTCATCAAATATTTGAATTAAACTTTTGTGAAAGTCAGTACCTTCTTAAACATTATTTGGAAATTTAGTAACCCTTAACCCTTTAGGGACAATTTTTAAACTAATGCAATGTTTAAGATAAGCATTGTCCAACTCCAGCATTTTATACTTTTTAAGATAAAAATACAGATCGTCAAGGGTTTGTTTATATGTACCAGCAGCTTTTTTTGACGTTTTTCCTTTTACAAAATCAAATTTAGTGTTCACAATGTCCTTAAATAACTGTTCAGTACCTTGTGATGTTCTCTGTATATGAATAGAATCGTTTAGTCCTGTATCAGTTCGAGGTGGTCGGCCTGTGCGTCTCTCTCTTGTTTCATTAAAAGAAAAATGCGGTAATTCTTTTAAAATATCCGTATCCGAGTTGTTACTTGTATTAGCTCCATTTCGAACACATTCTTGGTCCCTTGGCATCCCTTCGTTCGAAGCTGACCGCCGGAGGGCTTCCTGGTTCCCTGGTAGAGAGAGACAAGTGCACGCAGTCGCAATCGATTGACTCAAGGGAGTCAACAAAGACACTAACTGCGTAAGCTGTCCAATAAGCTTATGCAGTTCTCCAGTTTCACTTTTCCTGCCCTCAATATCCGAGGCACTGTTCGCTGAGTGCTCCATGTAAAATAAACTAGTAAAAGGAAGATGGACGGTGCAAAGTAAAACTAATAAACGAAATGCAAGCACCGAAGACTCAGCCCAAGTGCCAAAGAGGTTTGAGAATGGCAATATACCTTATTTTATTTATGTACTTATTTATTATTTTTGATTAACAGGAAGGTTCGACTGGATACAAGTTTCCATTTTCAGTGGAGACGTGGAGAAAAGTTGCATATTATTATTATTATTATTATTATTTTTAAGTCTTTCGGCTTTTCCCGGTTAGGGGTCGCCACAGCAGAACTCCGGTCCGCTAATGATTGGCAGTGGATTTTTACGGTGCTAAGTTGCCAGCCCGACGCTCAACTTTCAAAGAAGGAACACCCAATGTTAAGTTGTCACTCTCGCCTTCATTCTTGCTGGACTCGGCCAATACTAAAGCTCGAGAGCTAATTCCACCGGCTCGAGGCTCCCCTATATCCCACAATGCTAGGCGGTAACTACTCGGATCTCGTTTGCCGCTTAGCTGCGAGGTGCTTTCTTCTACCAGCTCTGGCAGGTTAGTGAGTTTTTCTAGTTAGAAAATTAAAATATCTACCCCTATCCTTTTTATTTAGTCAAGTTTATAGTACAGAGTACCCTTTTAGTTTAAATCGGGTCTTCTCTCGTTTTTATTCCCTTTTATTCCCTTTTTAAGTTCTAGGCCTTTGGCCCACTTCCCTTTGTCATTCAGTGTGATTGGGTTTTTCTTTTTTGGTTAAAGGGTGTGTCTGTGTTTTGTGTCTGTGTCTTTTTTGTATACAGTCACTTTTTCTGGGATGTCGAAAGACTCCAAGGTCTCAGGCTTCAAGAAGTGTGACTCGTGCTGTCAGAAAATGTCTCTGACAGATGGTCACACTTCTTGTGTATATTGCCTGGGACCTTTGCACCTGCAGGACTCATGTGCTGTTTGCCATGCATTCAGCCCGAGAGTCCTGCAGGAACGCAAAAACAAACTTATGAAAGCCTGAAGGCCCACCGACCCAGTCTGCGTCGGGGAAGCCTTCAAATACTTCCAGGCTGTTGGCTCCAGCTTCAGAGCCGTCCGCTGGGAGCATTAAGACTGCTTCGACATCGGCTGTGGCTGGAGTCGATGTTTCGAAGACTCAAACCGTTACCTCGGCTCCGGCCGGAGCCGAGGGTGCTAAGACTCAGTTGGCTCCGATAGTTTTATCGGAGCCACCTTCCAAGAAGAGGTCGAGGTCCCCTTCCATCGGCTCCATCCACTTGGCCCCGGGATCCCCTCTTCTGTCAGAGCAGAGCCAAAGGTCTCATTCCTCTCGGTCCTCCAGGCTGTTCGACCATGACTTACAAAGGGTGGTGAGTAGACTTCTCAAGTCCGAGGCACTGGCTCAAATGCTGCATAGCCCTACTTAACAGTCAGAGGCTATTCCCATTCCTGCTTCTGTTCCTCCTCCGACTCTTTTGAGTTTGGAGCCCGGGCTCGTCGGAGCCGTGGCTGTTGGTGCGTTGGAGCCGATACCCTCCCTTTCGGCTCTGTCGTCTGCTCCGATTTCCTCTTTGGTGGGATCTCGGCGCCGGGCTTCCCTTGTCGGCTCCGAGGGGGCGAGTGGCATCGGACCCTTGTCCGACCCCGTTCTCCCTCTCAGAACGACGGCACTGGTGAGTTTGGCTCCGACATTGGCCTCGGAGCCGTCCCTGTCGGTGCCGGGGGGATCCTTGTCTCCTCGGAGCGGGGACCTTCGGCCCTGGCTAATCGGGGCGCCTTCGAGGTCATGCGGAGCGTGCTAGACCCCGTGTCTACCCCACGGTTGGCTCAGTCAGCTCCTCCCTCTTCAGTGCCTGCGGTGGTTTCTACCCACCCCCTCGTACCAGACCGTAGAGAGCCAGCCCCTCAGGTTTCCCCATTGGGAATATCCTCTTCTTCCGAGGCTTCTCCTGATCCGGCAGGGGAACCCCCTCGGAAGAGACAATGCAAGAGGAAGCACATTGACTCCCCTGAGTCTATCACCTCGGACACCGACTTGGAGAAATCTGAAGGTTCCTCTCGGTCCCCCTCTGAGGATGTCTCTTTTGCTGACATCCTTAAAATCCTTAAACAGAGGGGGAACTGGCCCGCCCTTAACCCTTCAGAGGACGAGTCAGTCTACCTTGAGGCGTTTGGCTCTTGCCCTTCCACCTCCTGGGTGTCTCCTCCCTTTGACCCCCTCATGGAAGTGGTGACAAGGAAGGCTTGGACGGCCCCTGATTCGGTGGAACCTACCCCAAGGAGGCCGTCAAAATTTATTACAGCCCCGAAAGAGAAACACTTCTTATCTAAAGGTGTCTCTGTTGATGCCATGGTGGTGGCCGCAGCCACTAAGAAGGAATTAGCCAATCCTTCGGTACCTGTCCATCCTCCTAATAAGGAGTCTAGGACCATGGACAGGTACGGTAAGCGGATGTTTTCCTCAGCAACCTTTGCCTTGCAGTCGCTGAACTACTTGTGTCACTTCACCCGTCTCCAGAGGGATTTACAAGGATATGGGTGATGCTATGCAGGATCCAACAGCTGAGGGGTTCCAAGACAACATGAACTCCCAGTTGTCAACCCTGAATTCGATTGTCAACTCCTCCATGCGGCTTATCTCATATGCGGCCGAAGGGGCGAGTAGGGCCGCAGGCACAGATATAGCTTTACGACGCCACGCCTGGATGCGGCTTTGCAATTTTGCGGACCATTTCAAGGCATCCTTCACCATTTCCCCCTTTGATGGCTCAACGTTATTTGGACCTCAGGTGAAGGATACATTGACTAGGTGCAAGCAGGAAGGTTAGACTCTCTCTGCCATGGGAGTCCGTTTTTCTACCCCTTCCAGACCTTATCCCAAAGGTCAGAGGGGGGGGGGATGTGGTTCCGCAAACCACAAGGAGTCTCATCTGACTCACAAAGTCGATTCCCCTCTAGAGGCAGAGGGGGGAACAACAATAGACGCCGCCCTAGGGGCAGAGGTGGTCCGCAAAACCAGGGTAGCAGAGAGACTTTCTCTGATAAACCCTTTCAGCATCCCTGAGGAGCTGCCCGGCTGTCCACCTTCGGAGGCAGTTGGGGGAAGATTATCACTGTACCCAGAAGCCTGGCTTTCCCTCACTCAAGACAAATGGGTACAGTCGATTATATCCGAGGGTTACAAAATCCCCTTTATTCACATCCCAACCCAAAGGATCCCTTCCAGACGTTCCACCCAGTCTAAGGGAACAAGCAGCGTTAGAAATATCAAAGCTGCTGTCAAAAAGAGCTATCCAGCCAGTCCCAGCAGACCAGCAAGGATCTGGAATCTACTCCAAATTCTTTTTGGTACCAAAAAAGACAGGGGACTGGAGACCAATACTGGATCTCAGCAAGCTAAACAAGTATGTGAAGAAAACAAAATTCCGGATGGTCACGCTACAGTCCATTCTACCCTTCTTGGGTCAGGACAACTGGATGTGCTCAATAGACCTTCAGGATGCGTACTACCATATCAAAACGCACAGACACTCCAGGAGGTTACTCCGCTTCAGGCTGGGAGCCAGTCACTACCAGTTCAGAGCCCTGCCCTTTGGTCTCACTACAGCCCCCCGAGTGTTCACCAAATGTATGGCAGTGGTCGCGGCTAACTTGAGACGTCAAGGATTCCAGGTGTTTCTATATTTGGACGACTGGCTCCTTACCGCCACCACCAGGCGTCAACTTCTTCTATCCAGAGACTTCACCATTCAAACTTGCCAAGCTCTAGGCATTTCAGTAAATTTCGAAAAATCTGCCTTGTCAATCTATTACCTTTATAGGCACCACCTTAGACACAGTTCATCTTTCTGCCAGACTGACAGAGCAAAGAGTATCAGATATCCGCAAACACGTTTACCTTCTGCTTCAATGCAACAAGATCAAAGCCAGGGTAGTCTTGAAGGTATTAGGACTCATGGCGGCTACCATTACACTTCTTCCCTTAGCTCGTTTTCACATGCGGATCCTCCAGTGGATGCTATTTTCTCAATGGTCCTTCCAGCAGCTCCCAATGTCTCACATCATTCTGCTAACCCAAACATGCACGAATCACCTGTCTTGGTGGATGACATCACCTCAAGTTCTTCAGGGCAGACCCTTCATCCACCCCCCCCAATCGCCACGGTGACAACGGACGCCTCCCTGATCGGGTGGGGGGGTATCAGGGCAGGACATTCCAGGGCACGTGGTAATCTTTCGAGTGCCACTTGCACATAAATGTCTTAGAGATGAGAGCAGTGCTTTTAGCGTTGCAAGCCCTTCAGGACTCTCTTTCCACAGGGACTATTGCAATTCAGACGAACAACATGTCCGTAGTGCGGTACATCAACAAACAGGGTGGAACCAAGTCCTATCCCTTATGTCGAGAGGCACTCAGACTTTGGCAGTGGGCGATTTCTTCTCAGCGGTTTCTGATAGCAACGCACATTCCCGGGAAGTCCAACGTGATTGCGGACAAGTTGAGCAGGGCTATTCTCATGCCTCACGAGTGGTCTCTAAAAAAATCAGTGCTGGAAGAAATCTTTCGAAGATGGGGCCGGCCTTGCTGCGATCTTTTTGCTACTCCCCAAAACAACAAGTGTCACGATTTCTTCACCCTCTTCCCTCTACCAGGCCAACCCAACAGAGACGCTCTAGTCCACGATTGGCCCCTGGGACTTCTGTATGCTTTCCCCCTTTTTCCACTGATCTCTCAATTAATTCAGAGAGCTATCGCCTTGAGAGTCACTATGATCCTCATTGCCCCTTACTGGCCTCAACAGATATGGTTTCCGTTCCTGCATCATTACCTCTTGGAGCAGCCTTGGCATCTGGACCCAGTGCCAGATCTTTTGACCCACCAGTCGGGCCAGCTGTACCACTCCCTCCAATCTCTCAACCTCACAGTGTGGTTTCTCCGATTCCTACCCTAGCCAGGATTCCTTTAATTTCTCATTCGGTCCGTAGCATCCTGATAGCCTCTCACAAGTCTTCTACCAGAAGGATTTACAATAGTAAGTGGAAATGTTTTTCCTTCTGAGCAGCATCAAAAAATATAGACCCCATCACCGCACCTATCCAGTCTATCCTAGACTTCCTGGCAGAGCTCTTTCATTTAGGCTTTTCCTCATCTACCATTAGAGTACAACTAGCTGCTATATCTAGCTTTCATGTAGGTGTCTCAGACTCCAGTATCATGTCCCATAAACTTTGCAAAGCCTTTCTAAGAGGTGTCTTTTTGCTCAAGCCCCCAATCAAAGATCCCCCACCTCAGTGGGACTTGAATTTGGTCCTAGCGTCCTTGATTTTCCCCCCCTTCGAACCTGCGGCTTCATGCCCTCTTAAGTTGCTCTCATGGAAAACACTTTTTCTAGTAGCCATAACATCAGCTAGAAGGGTATCTGAACTTCATGCTCTTTGCAGTCATCCTCCTTACTTAGTTTTCCATAAAGACAGGGTGTCCCTCCGGACTAATCCGTCCTTCTTGCCTAAGGTTTCCTCTGAGGCAAATCTAAACCAGACTATTGATCTTCCTGTCTTCTTCCCTGATTATTCCAACAGGTCGGAACAAAAGTTACATTTTCTAGATGTTCATCGCCAACTTCGATATTATTTAGACAGGACTAAACAGTTCAGGAAATCTGACCAGCTCTTCCTGTCTTATGCGGAAGGGAAAATGGGCCTTCCAGTTTCTAAAGTGTCCCTTTCAAGATGGCTTATCTATAATTACCTTCATCTATGAAATCAGACATCAAAAACTGCCTTCAAGACCTAGAGCTCATTCAACGAGGGCATTAGCTACATCTGTAGCTTTTCAGGACAGGTTACCAATAGATTCCATTTGCGCAGCAGCCACATGGGCTTCACCTCATACCTTTATCTCACATTACAAATTGGATATGGCCTCCAGAAACCGTGCCAACTTTGGTTCCACTGTTCTCAAGAGTCTGTTCCGATAAGCCACCTAGGGACGTGGTCCCATCCAGCAAGAATGAAGGCGAGATTGACAACTTAACATTGAGAAGTTATGTACCTACCATAACGTTCCATGTTAGTTGTCTTCTTCTCGCCTTCTTTCGTGTGTCCCACCCTCCTTCTCCCCAGCCTGGACAGACCGATAGGAATTTTTGGGATCTTCCATTGGGGCTTCCTTCCCACATGTTCTACCATCTCTATTCTCCCTTTTATGTTTGTGGTAGCTTACATACAGGTTTATATAGAGGTGGGTTCTTTTTCTCTCTTCTCCATACTATGGAGACTAGAACTGCTTTGTTTTAGCTATTAAACGAGATCTGAGTAGTTACCGCCTAGCATTGTGGGATATAGAGGAGCCTTATGCCGGTGGAATTAGCCGAGTCAGAGCCGAGGATCGGCTCCGAACCCATCCAGCAAGAAAGAAGGCAAGAAGAAGACAACTAACATGGAACGTTATGGTAGGTACATAACTTCTCATTCACGCACGCACCTACCTGCATGTCTTTAAACGTAACTCGACCGCTGAGAGGACATGCAGACTCTACACAGAAGGTGCTCCAGCCGAGAATCGAACGGGAGAACCTCTTGCTGTGAGGCGACAACACTAACCGCTGCACCACAGCAGCAATAATAAAACAGATTGAGATACATGCATACAGAATAGAGTGCATAAGGTTACAAAGATGTAAATGAAACCATGGTAGCGTACATGCAAGCAATAATGCCCGACAGGGTGTGTGTGTTAATGTGTAATTAATGCCCGCGCAGGGGTATTATGAGGTCCGACACCTCAGACCCTGCAGGGCATTTTTGCACTTAGAAAATGGGCTGTCTGTAAAATTATTTTAATTATTTATTTATTTAAATGCTATATTCTTTTATGTAAAATAGTTCCTCCTCCTAATGTTTCAAACTTCCTGTAGTATATGTTAATGGTGTTGGAGGAAGGATTTTACATCCAAAATTATTATTCTTCTTTTGGCTTTTCCCGGTTAGGGGTCTCCACAGCGGATCATCTGTCCGCTCATGATTGGCAGTGGAGTTTTACAGTGTCGAGTTGCCAGCCCGACGCACAACCTTCCACAGAAGGCACACACACACACACACACACACACACACACACACACACACACACACACACACACACACACACACACACACACACACACACACACCTAGGGCCAATTTAGAGTGTCCAATCCACCTACAGCATGTCTTTGAGATGTGGGAGGAAACCGGAGCACCCGGAGGAAACCCACGAGACCACAGGGAGGACATGCAGACTCCGCACAGAAGGCACGCCAGCCGAGGATCGAACCAGAGAACCTTTGCTGTGAGGCGGCAACGCTAACCGCAGCACCACCGTGGTCGCCCATTTTACATCTAAAATATAACACTTAAAGAAATATCCGGGCGTTTACTTTATTTTTTGATCGCTTACTCCTAAAACATTTGGTTTGTTGCGAGTCGTTGGAGATTGAATTTACTAAGTAATGGCATGCATTTGAGTTTCAGAGTATTATTTTCTTCAGAAAATTCATACTAACACATATCCTTTCAATTAAGCAAGAGCAGTAATTAAAATATGTTCCTGTTTTTGAGCCTAAGTTCCCCTCTTTATTTTAGGCTTTATCCAGATTTCTTTAGCTGAAAGGTCCAGAAGTATGCAAACATCTTTGCTGTCACTCTCACTCAGCCTCACACACATACATCTGTTTCAGAAAATATATGTTAACACAGATACCAATAATCAAGTAAAATCTGTTCCCATTTTGAACCTTTGTCCCCCATTTATTTTTGGTTTATCCAGATATTTTGAGCTAAGAGTCAACAGAGCATACATTTCACCTGTCCAGATTTTTGCAGAATGTTCGGGTTTTTGGCTAGTATGTTTGGCCCAAACTCATAAAATGTATAGTTTTCTGACAAATCAGAGAGGATTGAAGTCATTAAATAATGACAGTTGAGTTTCAGACTTCATATCCTGCAGATAATACTTGCTAATGGACACCCTGTTGTTCTAGCAACTAAGTTTATAAGAGCAATATTTAAAATATGTCCTTATTTTTGGTCATTTGTCCCTTGTTATTTGTGGCTTTGTTCAGATTTCTTGTGCTGAGAGGTTGGGTGGTGTGGTCAGGAGGTACGAGAACCTCTTAACTGATGCTGTTGCTGCCCAGGATCGTGCTCGCTCTTCACTCTCTCGCGCGCACACACACACACGTGTGCAGTCTGTTGTGCTTTCATGCACGCATTCACTCACACACAGACAGAAACATATATATATATATATATATATATATATATATATATATATATATATATATATATATATATATATACACACACACACACACACACATTTTTTTCGGTTTCATTTATTTTACACTAAGTAAACAGCAAAAGTGCTGCTTAGCGAGTGTAAGATAACAGCTCAATCAGTCTCTCACTCTCCCACACACATACACTCTCACACACAGACATAAACACATTTTTTTATTTAAATTTTTTATTATTTTACACTCGCTAAACAGCAAAAGTGCTACTTAGCAAGTGTAAACTAATGGGGGTTGTTAGATTTTTTTCAATCCAAGCTCCACGGCAGCTTGATATGCTGCCGTGAAGCGGGGGACTCGTTTTTCAGAAGCATTCCTTTATACCCTGCTAGAGAACATTCATTCTTCAGTCAGATTTATGGATCGCCCATTCTCTAACTGCAAATAATACATGCAAGGCAGATTACATGATTAATAGTTAAAAATCTAGACAATTGTAAATATAGAAATGAGAACAGGAGTGTAGTTAAAAATTGCTTTGTTATACTAATTAGAGTAAGTGGAAAGTTAGTCAAGAATGAGTAGAAAATGATGTATAATATCACTGCAGTAGTGAAAGGAGAAAAGGGAAATCAGAAGAAAAACTCTATCTTGCAAATCTTATGGGTGTTCTAGTCCGCCATAGAAAGCTTACTGCAGCTAATGGGGGGGGGGGGGGGGGCAGGTCTGTCATTCTGATAAAAATTCATTTTGTAAAAGGTCTGATTCTTTAAGTGGTTCCTAAAAGTGACCATGCAGTTTTGTGGTTTATACCACTAGTAACCCAAAAGTATATATATTTTCTGTGGAAATAATACCGCAGAATCCCACTATGGTGCAGTGGGTACAGACAGCTAGGTTGATTTTGAAAGAGGACTTAAGGAGTTCTGTAGTTAGGCCATTCATAGAGCTAGATTAATAGATTTTTATTTTTTGTCTAAGAATACGTTGACTTACATCTTGAACAAACCAGAAGGAACAGAGAAAGACAAGGAAATAGTGAGGCAGGCTAAGGAACTACTGTAAAAACTTACAGTGCATTGTCCTAATCCATGCAGAGGAAGGGAATACTGATCCTGTGTTATGGTTCAAGATATTTATGTCAGGCAAGGGATCATTTAATTTAATATTCTAGGGTTAGCCAAGTGATTTGTTTTTGTTCATGTGATAATGATATGGTAGTTTGTATGGATTGCATTTGAGAATTTCTAAAAGCTTTGTGTAGTCATAGGGGTCACAGGTAAGTACTAGGCTAACTACACTTGTGGCCCTTTTTAAGCCAAGTCCATTTCCCATGGTGAGAATCAAACTCTGTACCTGTTGCTTGTGAGGTAAACACCATAACCAGTATGTGAACACATTGTTTTGAAATATTTGGGGTAGGAAGGTGGTAATGTTAATTTTATGTGATAGTAGACTAGGATACAAAGATGTACTGAGATCCCTGGCACTAATTATGGGCTACTGCAATGGTGAGTGACCCCTACATTCCATAGGGACTGGAGGCGCAGGGTTAAATTGTAGGAAAATGAGAAATTGTCAGGCAGTTTATATGTATCCAATTTATATGTATCCCTCAGACCCCATTGTAAAGCCCTAATATGGACTAAATGAGACAAGCAAATGGCAAACTGTGGCATTTGTTTAGTAGGGACTGAGAGATGTGTCCATGGGGGGATAATACAGTAAAACACTGATACACATTCTCACTGTAATGTGTGAGAATATACATATAAATGCCTGTTATATACTTGACATATCTGGATGAATTGTGGCCTTTGGCATAAATTCTAAAAGTTAATGAAAAAGTGGAATTTGATGTGCATGCCCCTTATCAGAAAGCCAAGGTATTGTGCTTGGAGATGGGGCAGGTTTAGCAAAGTTATTAGGCAAAAAAAGAGTGAGACAGAATCAGATACATTGTCAGATCAGAATATACTTCAGAATGTTTACAGCAGTTGCCGCTTCTTTATATTTTGTTAGTAAAGGTAAAACATACAATCAGTGCTTCCTAGATGTTATCATTGCTAACATTTTAGATTGTTGGATTCCCTACTAGATATTCCAGTGTATTAGACCTAGTCATCACAAATGTGGTCCCCTTATGCTTTTCACCTAAAATGATGTCCTCGTTCCTTGAATTTGACCGTCACACAGTGGTCTTCACCATTAGATTGCATTCCAAAATCCACATTCATACTGCCATGTTCACCTATATAAAGGCCAATCTATTTTAATTGTTTGATGACTTGAGAAAGTTATAAGGCCTCTCCCTGGTAAAGACCCAGTAGCTGGCTCAGCTGCATTCATATAAGTTTCATCATTCACCTCATCACCAACATAGAGAACTCAGTGCCAGTCTGAAACAAGTATAATGCCAAGTTTAAAAACAAGACCCTTTGGTTTAACCCCAGAATAAACAAATTGTACAATAAACGGAAAAAAATACTCTTCATTAAAAGTGAAACACCACACCTCACAGTCAAACTTCCAAAGCTAAACAATCAATTTACAAACAAAATCAAATCTGCTGAGGTAACGTATGAACTGAAAATGACCGCATATGTCACAAGTAACCACAAGTCGTTCTTTGGCTGTATCAGAAAATGTAGAAATAATGCCTAGTATTATATGGAATTAGTACATGATGATACTACCTCTTCTGCCCCTGAAGACATAGCCAGCATATTAGCGGGCAAATTTAGTTCAAGCTTCTGACCTGCCATCTCCACCCTGCTTCTATACCCTTGAGCTCCTGAGGATCCCTTTTGATCTCCACTGAGCAGACCCTCAAGGCTCTCTCCAAGATCAAAAATACTAGTTCTATAGTCCCTGATAATGTACCATGGTGCTTGTGTGGTAGTTTGAAGTATTGTCATACTGACTTACTCTATGATCTTTTCAACCTCAGTCTGTCATCGGGCTTCAAAACTGAGGCATGGAAAACAGCTATGGTCCTTTCCTCCTCCTCCTCAAAAGTGGTTCCACTGCTAATCTGCGCAGCTGTTGACACAAGCCTTATCTGTGAAACAATGGAACACATTATTATTTACCTTATAAACTCGGGCACTAGGAGTTTGCAGTATTGGGGTAATGAAGGGCAGGTGTTACCTGCTAAATATCGTGGACATTTTTCAAAGGCAAATCAATGTACACTGCATACCCTGTCCTAGCCGTAAAAAATAAAACCTTTAAAATCATACCACCCTGAGGCATCATAGACAAGCTGGCCAGGTTTATTGCAGACTCCTTTGTCACCTGCCATTTAGCAAATGAGTTCACTGGCAGTACCCAACAAGTAAAGGTAATGTGGCACACATTCTTCCAGTAATAAGAATGCAAGCTGTTCCTATTTAGTATATGTTTCTCAGATGTCAGTGGTCTTTGGTAAACCAAGTTTGGTGATGATTGCAAAGTTGGTGTTGTATTGTCATAAAATCCCCCAAAGACTACTCCTGTACTCTTCAGCAAGGCATAACATATTCAAACAAAGGGTGCGAAGATCATGGCCTTAAACTAAATGCAAAAAATGTATAGTATAGCTGTTTTTAGAAAACATGAGTACCCATGCTGCTGTCAGGTCAGTGTGGTACAAGACTGCCACAGTTACAGACCTGGGCACCTTTGTCGACAGTGAGCTCTCTCGTGATTACCATGTATCCACGGTCATTAGAAAATTCTACCCTGTCTAGCTGATGTCTAAGGATATATCTTTTTAAGTCCAAGAACATTAAATATACCTCTCTACTCATCCCTCATCAGGCCCATTATTGAATTCAGTACTTCATTAGCTATATACCTGGCCAAACCCGTAATCCAACTCAACATACTCTTATTTCCTTGCTAAAAAGGTAAGGGCTTGAGCTTCATTTCTTAACTGAGCACTTCAAAACCCTGACCTTCATCTCTCTCTCCTACAGATTTCTAAGGGATGATCTCATTTTAGCATAATTCACCCATAAAGACCCTGTATTGAGTGGCCTCCTTCATATTCACAAAATTTGGAATATCATGAACACCTTCACTAAAGACTCAAACTTGCTTGTAACATAAACAGAACCTGGTGGAGAGTTGGATGTTTTACCCAAAGATTTCTGCTTTTATTGAATACATACACTCCCCTTGCTCATTACACAAAATAGTTCCCTTACCCTCTTCATGTGCAATGTGGACGAATGGATGAGTAACCATAAATACACCCCATTCTCCCCCACGGTCCATTATGGATAAGCATAGTTTATACTGCTGTCGCTGTTGCTAAGTTTCCTATGTATAAATCACCTAGTAACAATGTATGACCCTATGATGCAAATAATTATTAGCAAGCGAAAATAATTAATTACAGCTTAAGTCAACTGATAGATGCAGTAGTACAGATGGAGGGTTATATACAAAAGTTTGTATGAGGGTGATTTAGTAAGGGAATGAAGTTTTCAGGTGTTGTCACAGCTGCATATCCAGTTAGTCATTTGAGAAGCCTTAAGGGATTCGGATATCAGTTTACCTTTTTTTTTCCAGTTTGTTTTACAAGTATCAGTTTGTTTGGTGGGTGTTTTCCCGAGAAGGACCTTATTCCAAATATTACCAGTAGAGGTGGGATTTAGTAAAGTAGCGTGCACCATATCCACACAAACAGGACACACAACACTGACTGTAGAACTCAATGAAGGACAAGATGGCTAGAGTCTGCAGTGATTGTGAAGTACTTGTGTTGTAGTTTATGAATAAACTGTTACTTTGTACTGGTTGATGGCTTGTAGAGCCCTTATGGTGATGAGAGTGGTAAAAGAGCTGATGATTTTATGCCAAATTTACTTATTTCTGAACTTTGGAATTTTTTGTTAATCTTATGTTTTGTAGTTTCTAAGATGCTAGCAAGAAAACCCAAGTTGGCTGTAATTTTTTTTTCTGTTAATTTAATTCTGTTTTGTATTTGCCATAGTAGCAGCTAACAGTTTGCTTTATTTTGCATTTTTTCATAGTGTTCTGACAGTACTTAGCTTCTTGTGAGGTAAATTTTGTTCAACATCCCTTCTGTTTTATTGTATCAATACTATTCATTCAGATCTCGAGTCTATATTATATGTTCGAAGTTTCAAAACTTCGAAAGTCATATAATTAAACTTATATGACCGAAGTATTAAAACTTCGAACATATAAAAAAAAAATGGGGGGAGGACCCTTGGAAGTTGTTTTTGGAAGAAAGAGAAACCTGGTGACAGGTTTCTCTTAATGCCCACTCACCCCCAGGTCTTAATGAGGCTATAACCATTATCAGTGAATTGAAATTGAGTGTTGGACAGATAACTTTTTTACTTACATGTGAACAGGTTAAAGCTTTTTAGGTTTATTTAATATAAACATATATATTTTTATTCATTATTTTTTTATTTTTATTTTATTTAACATATGGAAAGTTTAATATTTGTTTCCTGTGTGTTGGTGAATATGTTGAATGTTGTTTTCATTATATTCAATGTGATCACCAATAGGGGCTAATTTAACAATTATGGGGGTATGCCTTTTTGTATAAAATGTTGAGCACTTGTAGGGTAATTTGTCTGAGGAAGTTTGGTTATTGGTGCCTTACAAAAGCGCTTACATTCGTTGTGTTTTTATTGTTTTATACAGTAAAGTACTTACGTGGACTTCAGCTGTGTGGCTTTTTTGTGTTTACTTTCAACAAACAGACCCTATATCAGTCCACTGTTCCATTTGCTCCCCATACACAAAGGCAAGTGCCGACCAAGAGAGACAGTAATTTTGTACCCATCACGGTTGATTATATTTGTGTACCCTTAACCCCGCTGCACATGTCCAGGGTTTAGCATGCAGTTGGCATTAACTAGATCACGTCACCTGCTTCTGCTAGTGTTGTAAACCCACAGGATGGCATGCCCCCCTTAAAGCCAATGCTCCAATGAGATCTCAGGTAACCACTGGAGATTAAGCCATAGGAATGTGTACCCTGGTGTGTGTGTGTGTGTGTGTGTGTGTGTGTGTGTGTGTGTGTGTGTGTGTGTGTGTGTCTCTGTGTGTGTGTGTGTGTGTGTGTGTGTGTGTGTGTGTATCTCTGTGTGTGTCGTGAGCCTGCAAAGCTGCAGCACTCCTTCTCCCCAGTGGCATCTCAAGCAGTTACCAGAGAGGCTAATCAAACTTGGCTCACCTTGGTTGTAGTCAGTGATTCATCCTTTTACACCAGTGTAGCTGGCTGCCCACCTGGCTTTGCGGTCTTTTCCAGACAGACCTCTTGTGATATGTAGGCAAGTTCTCTTCCAGCCATACGTTGCCATATGTATTGGATAGATTTATTTGCTCTTCTTAGTGTTGAGAAGAATGGTTAATCTGCTTTGGGTGTACATAAATGCCCTATGTTTCATGCTGCTTTATGATCTATCACATATTCTTTCTCCAAACCAGGCTGTCAACTAAATCGCCTCAACTCTGTGACTGGAAAGTATGCTAGAGCCTGTGTTGAGGTAGCTACAGAATGCGGAACTGATGTACTAGATCTTTGGACACTCATGCAAGCGGATAATCAGGTACACTGTACACTGTACTCATACATTTCAGTAATGTGCAAATGGTGTATTTTAACCTTTCTTCCTTATGACTGAAAACAGTCTTTTGTTACGTGAAATGTAATATTGGAAGCAATCTTGAAATGGTCTGTTGTGCTTGCTGGCTGAATTTATTCGAAAGAATAATTTCTGTATTACATTTGTGTATTTATTCTGTGTTCCAGTGTGATGTTCTTTCCATATATGATAAACAGTTTAATTGTATTTTGTGAAACTTATGCTGTATTAAGTCCTTCAGTGTAAAGGGGTTATGCCCATTTGGGCTTTCATGGTAAATAGTTGCAGATAAATAAACCCTTTGGTCTCAACCCCCCCCCCCCATCCGGTTCGGGTGCTCACGAATGCATGACAGTTGTTGCAGCTTATCTCAGACTGCAAGGGTTCCGAATGTTCCCCTTTCTGGATGACAGGCCAGGTACCAGAGCTACACATCCTAAAGTCTGAAAGAGTGGCCAGTGTCAGATCAGTGGTCTGATCCAAAACCCTTCTGTTGAGTACAGAAACAGACAACACAGATCTATTGCTATGGTGAGTCCATAACTTTTGTTTAACAACTCAAACGAGAAGTGCAGCTTTTTACTACTTTTATGTAACAACAATATAAAAGAATTACTTTTTGCAGGGGACAAGCTTCCCCTATACCTACACACAACCTGAATCTCTAAATATAGTACCTCCAAGGTCACACAACCCTGGGAGTAAGGGGAAGCTTCCTCCTCCTCCCCACAATTTCATGATTTCATTGTTAACATTGGCTTTTTGCTTATATAAAGAAGGGTCAAATCTAATAAGTTAATCTTGTTTCAGTCATACCCACTGCAGCTAAACCAATGTAGCCTGAGATTACTGAGGCTGCCAATAAAACTTTCTACTTGGAAAACCTATGTTTTTGTGTGGGTAAAGTTCCAAGTGGCTTATTGTGGGCAATTGTGTAGTCTGGGCTTGTGTGATTTCATAACCAGGGTGCCTTTATCAAGTATCTCTGCATATTATAACCTTGTGGAAGGCAGAGATGTGGCCAGCCAGCTGATCAGGCAGCTTCTTAAAGAACTGAAGAATCCCTGTTCTCATTGAGGAACCTAGTTCCTCCTCCCAGTGAGAGCTGAATTCCATGGCAGATGGTCTTGCCTGCCCAATGCCTGAGTCTTCCATTTCAGCAGGATTAAACTTTGTTTCTTCATAGGTTCATAGGCTCATAGGTAGGTACTAGGCTATCACCCGAGGGCCTATACAAGCCTAGCCAAAAAGGTGCCCCCTGTCGAGCAGAGCCACAAAGGTGATCCACGGGGTGAATTTCCTATTTTCCATCCAATCGTCAAGATTTTTCTTGAAGAGTGCTAATGAGGAGCTTTGTTTGATACAGATAGGCAGTTTGTTCCAGAGTATGGGAAGTCTCTGGGACAGGAATCTATCCCTCCAGCATGTTCTGTTTATTGTGGTGACAAGGTGTAGGTCCCTAGAGCATGTAGCTCGGAGGGATTGGGATTTCTTTAAGTGGAGCATGTACAGCAGCTGTGGGTTTGACATAGCTTTGTATGTTAGGCAGAGATCGCATCTGAGTAGGCGATATACGACAGAGTAAAGCTGTAGTTTTTTGAGGCAGTCTGCATAGGGCATCTGTTTGAGGCCAGTAATCCTCTTTGTGAGGGATTTCTGCGGCCTTTCCAGTTGTTGTAAATGTCTTGTGAGGTACATACCAAAAGGGGCATTGTACTCTTTAATGGGTCTAATGAGTAATGAGTAGAGGGGAACAATGACCTCTTTTTTCCTGGATGAGAAACTTTTGTGATGTGGTGTGCCACGTAGAAGGATTTCTTGACTATTGTGGTGCTGTGATTATGAAAGGAGAGACTACTGTCCACCTGTGTCCTAAGGTCTGTTATCACACTTTCATGTGTTAAGTAGACTACCACCTATGTGGTAGCTCATGTGTACAGAGTTTTTACCAAAGGGGATGACAATGCACTTTTTGGCATTGAGCTTGAGGCCATGGCTTTGACACCAGGCATCTGTCTCAGTGAGGCCCTTTTGTAGGATGTCCACATCGTTAGGAGTTCACATCGTTAGTGTCATTACCTCATTCTACCCAGTACAGGGAGAGCATTTGAGAAGGCCAGTCAGCTTAGTTTCTTTCCTTTCTCTCTTTCCAAAAAAAAAATTTATCTGCTTTTACTGTATTTGTGTTTTTTCCTACTTTATTTTGCTTTTGCGGCATCTTAAATGTACTCAGTTGTATTTATTACTGCTTGGTGTAACTCATTGTAAGCCTTTTAGTTTAAGCACCTGGGCTTCAGACCAGTTTTACATTAGGAAGGTTTGTGGTCTGCACTGTAGTGGCAGAACAGGTAGCTTACATCCTTCTAAGTTGGGAACTGCTGATTGAGGGCTCAGTGTCTGTTATTCTAAAAGTGTATTCATTCTGGTTTAAGCACTTGGGCTTGAGGCCAGTTATTTTACATTAAGAGGGTTCGTGTTCTGCACTCTTGTGGGAGGAGAGGCTGGACTCTGTCCTTCTGAGCTGGGAATTTTTGGTTAAAGCTTATAGTGCCTGCATATTTGAACTGCTTCTTACTGAAATTGGTACACCTCGTTTGCTGTAGAATAGACTAGATCCAGGCCTGCTGAATCTAGCTTTGTTTGTATAACTTGAGCACTAATCCAGGCATTCTTTAAAGTATTCAGTTGTATTTATTACTGCTGGTAGTAACTTGATTGAAGTGTAGCTATCATTTCTAAGTCTTTTGGATTAAGCACTTGGGCTTCAGACCAGTTGTTTTACATTAGGAAGGTTTGTGGCCTGCACTGTGGTGACAGGACAGGTAGCTTACATCCTTCTAAGTTGGGAACTGCTGATTGAGAGCTCAGTGTCTGTTATTCTAAAAGTGTATTAGTTCTGGTTTAAGCACTTGGGCTTCAGGCCAGTTATTTTACGTTAAGAAGGATTGCGGTCTGCACTCTTGTGGGAGGAGAGGCTGGACTCTGCCCTTCTGAGCAGGGAATTTCTGGTTAGAGGCTTATAGTGCCTGCATATTCTAACTGTTTCTTACTGAAATTGGTACACCTTGTTTGCTGTAGCATAGACTAGATCCAGGCCTGCTGAATCTAGCTTTATTTGTATGCTTGTTGTTTGTTTATTTCCCTGAAACACTAATTCCACCTAAAACGCGGCCTTTTAGCACTTCTATGGATCCTTAGTGATATCTGCATTGCTTACTGTACTTATTTCCTTGTTTCACTTGAAAGAAAGTTACTGTTTGTCGTTTTTGCATTTAAGTTACCTGTAGCACATTGCATTTAAGTTACCTGGCACTTGCTCACTAAAGCAATTATATAAGTCAGCTCTAAAAAATGAAAAGCACTACACCCTCACAAACTCCCCTTGAGTACCTTATTCCCCATTGGCCCTTTTTTCAGTTATAAAGGAATTCCCAATACTATTCTAGCATGTCCAAAGGTCAGTTGTCAAGCTCCTCTCCGGTCCAGCTGGTGAATCTGGGAATCTTGAGGCAATGTCACAACTGCCTCATGTACACAGACAACTCTCTCCTCCTCCCAACAAATTCCAACACATGTGAGAGATGCAACCATATAGCCAAACTGGAGGCTAAGCTCTCTCAACTCAGTACTGGCGTAACCAGTCAGGAGGAGAAGGAAACCACACTCGCTACAATTCCAGTCTCACATAGACCTACCACAACAACAAACCAAACACATAAACACACAAAAACATACTCGGAGGCTCTAAATAAAAATCTGCCTAAGCAGCAGAGACCTCCAAAGCAGACACCCAAGCAACCGCTACCCCAAAACAAAACACGTGCAACACATAGCTCACAAAGCCAGTGTGCCGAACAGTCACAGCCCTTAAGGCTAAACAACACACCTGATACACTTGTAATAGGTGACTCTATCGTCAGGCACACTGACGTCCGCTCACCAGGCTGAACAAGGAGAAGGTCATGGTGAGCTGCCTGTCGGGCGCTAGGATCCGCCACATAACACAAGCACTCAGGTCACTCCAAGGCAAGTGCAAATATGACTCAGTCATTGTCCATGCTGGTGTGAATGACCTGAGACGTACCTCCCTGGACTACATGAAAAGAGACATAGAGGAGCTCTCTGAGCATGTAGCCCAGGCCGGTATGACCCTGACCTTGAGTAGCATCTTACCCTCACCAAGAATGATGCCATAATATGAAGACAAGATGATCAATTTCAACAATTGGCTTAAGTGTTGGTGTCATTCAAAGGGGATCCAATGCCTGTCAGCCTGGGATGACATGCTTGACAAGCCACGATGCTTCGCTAGGGACGGCTTGCACCTGTCACCCCTGGGCTTTTGGATATTGGCAAAGGCTCTTGCTACCCCCATAGTGCCTTTTTTAGGCAAGGCTCAAAAGACAAACCCACCTCCATAGGTATCACAAGGGATAAGAAACTAAGAGTAATGCTACTCAACGCCAGAAGTCTAAACCTGAAGATGCACGCACTCGAAACTCTCCTTAGCATGGAGAACATCGATATCTGTGCAGTAACAGAAACCTGGTTCAAGGCTCCCGAGAGCACCCCAGCACTACCAGGTTATACCTCATACCATGCTTTTCGGCCCCAAAACGTGGACCGAACCACAAAAGGAGGGGGAGTATCAATATTCGTCAAAGATACCCACACCTCCAGGTTAGTGGCACAGCATGAAGCATCAGAGACTATCCATGTGCAACTAACTGTGGGTAAAACTGCCTTCCAGTTTATAGCCTGCTACAGACCACCCTCCCAAACACAGGAACCCCACTTGGCCTTCCTGAGAATACTGGAAAATATGAAGGTCTCTCCAAACATCATTATATTGGGCGACTTCAACTACCCAAACATAGACTGGGAGCATTACTCTAGCTCCAAAACCCTAGCCCAAAGGTTCCTAGAATTTATAAACTCAAATGCTATGGAACAACTTGTTGCCACTCCCACAAGAGGGGAAAACATACTGGACCTGATCATCACCAACATGGGGACACTATGCTCCAGACCAGAAGTGTATCCCTCACTGGTAAGATCAGACCATAAACTAATCTCACTGGATATTCACATCTCGACCCCACCCCCTGCCCAGAAAACCACAGTGAAAAACTTCTCTAAAGCAAATTTCACACGCCTCAAAACCGAGGCGAAATCCTTCAAAGCCCCCGGGCCTGTGGAAAATACGGCCCAGACCGCAGAATCCTTTATAAATGCATTCTATGAACACCTTCAGGAATGCATGGATCATGCAATACCAAATAAAACCAAGACCCAATCCTCCAAAGGCAGACGTCCTGTCTGGTGGACCCCAGCCATAAACAAACTATACAGTAGAAGGAGGAAGCTACTACATGATAGAGCAAAATCCCAAAAAGGGAAGGCATCTCTGATCAGTATTAGCAAAAAACTACGGGCACTCATAAAATCGTCTAAGGCCAGCTTCGAGAGAAAAATTGCACAGGACACTAAGGATAATCACAAGGCTTTCTTTAGTTATGTTAGGAACCTGGGTGGGAATTCCCAGATATGCTCAGAATTAGTCCAAAATGACAAGAAATACACAGAGCCCACAGACATTGCCAACATCCTAGCTGACAGGTTCAGTGCAAACTTCCCCCCTCTCCCCACCAAAAGGGCAAATATCTATCCCAACAGAGTGCTGCCCCCCTGACATCTCAGATGCTCAGGTAAGAGCCGGCCTCTCCAAAGCAAAAAACACAGCATCAGTGGGACCAGATGGTGTCCCGGGCTGCGTCCTACATGAACTCCAAGAAGAGCTAAACCCAAACATAAAACTACTGTTCAATTTTAGCCTTACTACAGGATATGTACCCAAAGAGTGGCGTACAGCAACAGTGGTCCCTCTCCACAAAGGTGGTGCCTCAACGGATCCTGGAAACTATCGCCCCATAAGCCTGACTAGCTTGGTCTGCAAAGGTATGGAAAGGATCATCAAGGACCTCATAAATAAAGATATTGTGGACCTACACACACTGGATCCTACCCAGTTTGGCTTTGTTAAGGGCAGATCCTGCCTCGTAAACCTGGTCGATTTCTTTGAAACAGTCACCAAGGCCATTGACGAGGAGAAGGTGGTCCACACAGCCTACCTGGACCTCGCAAAAGCCTTCGATACAATACCCCACTCGGGCATTATAGATAAGCTCACCAGCTTAAATATAAACCCCTATGTCACTAGATGGGTTGCAAACTGGCTCAAGGACAGAACCCACATGGTTAGAATTGCTGGAGCCATGTCAGACTCCAAACCAGTTACAAGTGGCGTCCCACAAGGCTCAGTCCTGGGACCTTTCTTGTTCGGTATATATTTCTCAGCGGTACAGGCCAACACAGAAGGACTGTGGCTGACCAAGTTCGCAGATGACTGCAAACTGGGCGCCATAATCAACTCTCCAGCCAACACAAGCATCCTCCAAAAGGGCCTCATAGAAACAGACAACTGGTGCCAGAGCCATGGCCTCAAGCTAAACGCCAAAAAGTGTATAGTCATCCCCTTTGGCAAAAGTGCCCACAAATTACCACATAGGTGGTAATCCATTAAGTACAGAAGAAGTCATTAGGGACCTGGGGACCCAAGTTGATAGCAATCTCTCATTTGACAACCACGTGGCCAAAGTGGTTAGAAAAACATTTTATATAGCCCACCTAATCATGAAGGAATTCACATCTAGATCAGGGGAGGTCATCGTACCTCTTTACTCATCCCTCATCAGGCCCATAATTGAGTACAATGCCCCTTTTGGGATGTACCTTACCAGACACCTGCAGCAACTGGAAAGACCCCAAAAGTACCTCACCAAGAGGATCAAAGGGCTCAAACAGATGCCATATGCTGCCTGGTTAAAGAAACTCCAGCTCTACTCAGTGGCGTACCGCCTGCTCAGAGGCGATCTGTGCCTGACGTATAAAGCCATGTCCAACCCGGAATTAATGGACATGCTGCACCTCAGAAAATCCAAATCCCATCAAGCTACGCGCTTGAGAGACTTGAACCTCAGCACTGAAATAAATAGGACATGCTGGAGGGACAGATTCATAACCCAGAGGCTCCCTTCACTCTGGAATAAAATCCCAGTCCAGGTTAGGCTGAGTCCCACATTGACTCTCTTCAAGAGGAATCTTGATGAGTGGATGGGAGATCATAGGTTTACCCCGGCTATCACTTCTGTGTCACTGTTAGACAGAGGCACAGTATACTAGCCTCAAAAAAAGGCATAGCAAAATTTATTTAAAATGGGTGGCGAAAGCCAAACACACTCTGGCTAGGCTTATAAATGCCCTAGGGCAGATAGCCTAGTATGAACCTATGAACCTATGAATTATGGCTCCTAATTTGCAGTCATCTGCGAACTTCATTACCCAAAGACCTTCTGTGTTAGCCTGTACTTCAGAAAAGTAGATACCAAACAGGAGAGGACCCAGGACTGAACCCTGTGGTACTCCACTTGTCACTGGTCTGAAGTTGGATTTGGAGTCTCTATTTTCACAGTGTGGGTTCTGTCAGTGAGCCACTTAGCAACCCATCTTGTGACATAGGGATTTATACCTAGTTTAGTGAGTTTATCTATAATTCCAGAGTGGGGAATGCTGTCAAAAGCCTTGGCGAGATCTAGATGGGCTGTGTGAACCACCTTACCCTCATCTACGGCATTGGTGACTGCTTCAAAGAAGTCTTATCAGGTTTAGGAGACATGATCTGCCTTTTACAAACCCGAACTGGGTGGGGTCCAGAGTTTGGAGATTACCATTGTCTTTGTTTATAAGTTCCATGATGATACGTTCCATGGCCTTGCAGACCAGGCTAGTTAGGCTAATGGTGCAGTAGTTCCCGGGGTCTGTGGTGGCTCCCCCTTTGGGGAATGGGATAACCGTCGCTGTGCGCCATTCAGTGGGCACAAAGCCTGAGGTGAGGCTATGATTGAACATGGTGCTTAGGTGGGGTGCCATTTCATTCTGTAGTTCATGTAGAATGCAGCCTGGGATGTTGTCAGGTCCCATGGATGCTGTGTTCTTGGCTTTGGAGAGTGTGGTTCTTACCTGTGCAGCAGTGATTACAGGAACTTTGCATTCTTCCGGTATAGAGATGGGCCCTTTAGGGGGTAGGGGGGGGTGTTGGCAATATCAGTTGGTTCTGTATATTTAGTGCCATTGTGTTGTAACTCAGAGCAGATCTGAGTGTTGCCATTGAGATACTTGACATAGCTATAGAATGCTTTGTGGTTGTCTGTAGAATCAGTGGTGATTTTGTTTTCATAACTAGCTTTGGAGGATTTTATGAGAGAGATCTCAGCTTCTTACTGAGGCTGACCAGGGAGTTCTTCCAGTCATGGGATTTTACTCTTTTTTGCAACAGTTTCTTTCTTATGTTGTAGAGTTTGTTTATGGCAGGGGACCACCAGATTGGCTTCCTTTTTTTGGAGGATAGCATCTTGGTTCTGTTAGGGATAGCACGATCCATGCACTCGTGTAAGTGCTTATAAAGTGCATTTGTGTAAGATTCAGCAGTCGTACCTGTATTGTCCATCTGCGTGGGTGTTGTGAAGTTGGCTTTGGAGACATTTTTTACGGTGGTTTCCCCAATGGGGGATAGGGGGCGGGATGTGGATGTCTAGGCTGATTAGCTTGTGGTCGGATCTGACCAACAAGGAACTGACCTCTGGTGTGGAACACCGGTCGCCAGTGTTGGTAAGGACCAGGTGTAGGATATTGCTGCCCCTGGTGGGGGTGTGGATAAGTTGATCCAAGGCGTTGGAATTTACGAATACCAGAAAATGTTGAGCAAAAAAGTTGGTACATGAGTAGTTTTCCCAGTTAATGGTGGGGTAGTTGAAATCACCCATTATTAGGGTGTTGGGTTCTACCCTAATATTTTCCAGTGTATCAAGAAATGAGGAGTGGGAATCCTGGGGCATGGTGGGGGATCTGTAGCAAGTTACAATTTGGATTGCGGTCTTGCCCAGAGTTAGTTGCACTTGGGTAATCTCAGATGCATTATGCTGAGCAACTAGCCTGGAGGTGTGGATATCCTTAATGAATATGGACACGCCTCCACCTTTAGTGTTTCGGTCCAGGTTTGGTGGCCCAAAGGTGTGGTATGAATTATAGCCTGGTAATGCAGGGGTGCTCTCTGGAGCTTTGAACCAGGTCTCTGTCACTGCACAGATGTCGATGTTCTCCATTTTAAGGAGTGCCTCAAGTGAATGCATTTTGAGGTTTAGACTTCTAGCATTGAGTAGCATTACCCTCAGATTTTGCTTGCTTGTACCTGTTACGGTGGTGAATTTCTCATTTAAACCTTGCCTAAAAAAGGCACTATTGGGGTGGCAAGAGCCTTAGCCAGTATCCAGAATTCCATGGGTGACAGGTGCAGGCCATCTCTGGCAAAGCATCGTGCTCTGTCGATCATGTCATCCCAGGCAGACAGATACCGGATCCCCTTAGAATGACACCAGAAGCTTAGCCATTTGTTGAAGTCAATTATTTTGTCCTTGTACTATGGTATAATTCTGGGTGATGGCAGGATGCTACTCAGTGCTAGGGTCATACCTGCCTGGGCTACAAGATCTGAGAACTCCTCTGTGTCTCTTTTCATGTAGTCCAGGGATGTACGTCTCCGGTCATTCACACCAACATGGACAATGACAGAGTCATATTTGTACATGTTATGGAGTGACCTGAGTGCGTGTGTTATGTGATGGATCCTGGCACCCGACAGGCAGCTGTCAATAACTTTCTCCTTGTTTAGCCTGGTGAGTGGAACATCAGTGTGCCTGACTATAGAGTCACCTATGACTAGAGTGTTGAGTACATTGTTATGCCTTATGGGCTGTGGTCGAGTGGCACACTGAGTTTGTGGGCTATGTGTTTTTTGGGTTGTGTTGGGGGGGGGGGGGAGGTTGAATGAATTTCTGCTTTAGAGGTCTCTGTTGCTTGAGCAGATTTTTATTGAGAGCCTCCGCGAATGTAGGTGTGTGTTTTGTGTTATATGTGTGTTTTGGTGGTGTAGGTTTTGAGGGACTATGTGATGAATGTGGTGTGGTGCAAGTGTTTACCTTCTCCTCTTGACTGTCTAGTCCGGTCTTGGGTGAAGAGAGCTTTGCTTCCAGTTTGGCTATAAGTGCATCTCTCACAGGTTGTAGTGTTGGGTGGTAGGAGGAGAGGGTTGTCTGTGTTCATAAGGCAATTGCTGCATTCCCCCAAGATGCCAGATTCATCAGGTAGACAGGAGAAAACACCAGTAGCTGACCCTTAGACATGCCTGTATAGGTGCTTATTTATTAAGTACTAAAAACTGTTTTCCTCTAGACAAGTGAGGAAAGTTGAGTGCTGTAGTACTTTGTAGCTTATTTAGTGCTTACAACAAGTTCTGAACAAGTGCTGAGCTCAAAGAAACAGATTTGAGTGCTAAAACTAAAAAACTGGCTAGTTCTAAGGGAACATTTGAAGTGCAGACTTTATGGCACCAGGAATATTTTACCCCTAGCTAAGTGGCGATGCATAAAGTGTTTATTTATATATATATATATATATAGATATATATATAGATATAGATATATATATATATATATATATATATATATATATATATATATATATATATATATATAGATAGATAGATAAAACAGTAGCAAATGAGCAAACTGATTTAAACAAATTAACCAATAAAAAGCTAAAAACTGAGCCCCGTTCCAGCAGTCTTCAATCAGACAAGTCCTAACTGCATACTTCTGCCACTAGGGTGCAGGGGAACCTTCTCCTAAAAAAGATGGTCTGGATTACTGCTCAAGTTATAAAAACAAAGCTAGATTCAGCAGGTTTGAATTTAGTCAACAAGGCATACCAATTTCAGAAAGAAACAGTTCAAATAAGCAGGCACAATAAGACTTTAACCAGAAACTCCCAGTTCAGAAGGGCAGAATCTACCCTCTCCTCCCACAAGAGTGCAGACCACACCTTCTTAATGTAAAATAACTGGCCCAAAGCCCAGGTGCTTAAACCGAAACTAATACACTCTTAGAATAACAGAACACTAAGCCTTCAGTCAGCAACTTCTAACTTAGATGGATGTAAGTTACCTGTCCTGCCACAAGTGCTTCAACCAAAGGCTTAGAATAACAGTTACAAGTTAATCAGGCTACTAAGAAGCAGTGATAAATGCAGCAGAATAAATGCAATAAAGTAGGTAGAAACACAAATACAGTAAAAGCAGATGAATAAAGTGCATTTTCTATATAACAATAGAAAACAAGCAAACTGATTTAAGCAAATTACCCAATTAACCAGTAATAAAAGCTCAAAACTGAGCCCTGTTCCAGCAGTCTTCAGACAAGTTCTAACTACACACTCCTGCCACTAGGGTGCAGGGGAACCTTCTCCAAAAAAGGTGTCCTGGATTAGTGCTCAAGTTATACAAACAAAGCTAGATTCAGCATTCCTGAATCTAGTCTATGCTACAGCGAACAAGGTGCAGCAATTTCAGAAAGAAACAGTTCAAATAAGCAGCCACAATAATCATTTAACCAGAAATTCCCAGCTCAGAAGGGCAGAATCTAACCTCTCCTCCCACAAGAGTGCAGACCACAAACCTTCTTTTAATGTAAAATAACTGGCCTGAAGCCCAAGTGCTTAAACCAGAACTAATACACTTATAACAGACACTGAGCCTCAATCAGCAGTTCCCAATTTAGAAGGATGTAAGCTACTTGTCCTGCCACAACAGTGCAGTCCACAAACCTTCTCAATGTAAAACAACTGGTCTGAAGCCCAAGTGCTTAAACTGAAAGGCTTAGAATAACAGTTACAATTTAATCAGGTTACTACCAAGCAGTAATAAATGCAGCAGAATAAATACAATTGAGTACTTTTAAGAAGAGGCAAAAGCAAAATAAAGTGCATTTTTTTTTATTATTATTAGTAAAGTGCAAGGAGAAGGGAAGGAGGAGCAGAGGTTAAGAATCTAAGTGGGTTGGCCTTCTCAAATGTTCTCTCTGTATTAAGTAGAGTGAACACCAGACTGGGAGGGGTGTTCCAGATCAAATTTCCAGTAGGGGCGAGCAGCTGCAAAGCCAACAACTATAACAACACCACAAGAATAGGGGTGCTTTCTGGTTTTCTCTGCAGTGGTAAACAGTGTGTGTGTGTGTGTGTGTGTGTGTGTGTGTGTGTGTGTGTGTTGTGTGTGTGTGTGTGTGTGTGTGGGGGGGTCTTTCATTCTCTTGCATATTAACAGCACAGATTTTACCCAAACAGGGTATACAAATTTAGGGAGGTGGATTAGCTCTTTGTCTCCTTTTCTCTGGGGAAGAAACGACTTGTAATTACCAAGCAGGCATTTTAGGTAGAGTGCCAACTGCATTACCCTTTGTCATCAGTTAGGAAACCATCTCTTGGTAAATACTGTGATCAAAGACCACTCCACAATGAGTGGCTGCCTTCAGTGCTTATTTCAATAATGTCTGTATTGCAGACATTTGAACTACAGACACTTGGTCTTTGGTAAACAATTTTACAAGCTTAGTTGTCAGTATCATGACTTGGAGGAAATCACGCCACACTTGGGAAGTTAGTTCTCAAGAACAAAGCCCCTAGAATTCAGGTCTATGATAATTTCTCCAACTCTTTCCACCAGCGATAACAGACATGCTCTTGCAACATGAGGTGATGCACTGGGGTCTGTATCAGACCGTCAAAATCTTCCTTCATCAACAGCTTATTCATCGACCCCTATCCATTGAAACCAACTTCAGTGAACATCGACATTTTTTTTACAGAGTAAGTAACCAATTGACCAACACCACAGCTTTGCCCTTTTCTCCACCGTAATGCATTCTTGGAGTTGGTATATATAGTTAAGGGGAGTGTGGGGCAAAAGCCCCCAACTTGGATGGGTTTGATTTAGTGCGATGTGTGTGGTAGTGGCCAGTTGGTTAATTACCCTGTAAAAAATTTCGATGTTCGCTGAAGTTAGTTTCGATGGATAGTGGTAATAATAATAATCTGACAATGAAAGAAGATTTTGACAATCTAATGTAGACCCGATGCACTTATAAACACTTTCCTTTGATCCCTGTAGTATACCTCTCAACTGTCCAGATTTTTGCAGAATGTCCAGTTTTTTGCCTCAGAATTTCGTTCTGTTCCAAATAAAATGTTTGGTTTTCTGGCAAATCACTGGGATGATCTGAGGAATGAAATTAGTAAATAATGTGATACATTTGAATTTCAAAATGTTATATCCTTTAGAAAATCCATTTTAATACATATCCTGTTATTCTACCAACTTTCTAAGTTTATAAAAGCAGTATTTAAAATCCTTTCCTATTTTTGGGCCTTTGTAACCCCATTGTGCCAGGCTTTGTCCAGATTTCTTGATTGAGAGGTATGCTAGGTGAGTAGCTTTCTGCCAGCTGCTTGTATGGTATTCTCTAAGCTAGGTAAGTGTATATTATTTCAACATTTGTTTCAGATTATGTCATCATATATATGTTATTTCAGATTTACAGGTGGATACTATTTTTGTCTGTCAGTTGGCTTAGAAGATTAAAGAGCTGTTAACAAGCTGTTTTCTGTGGTCCAGTGGTGCAAGGTTTGATTCCCCTCAGACTCCATTGCCAAACTGTGTGACTCTGAGCAAATTCCTTAACCAGACTGAGTCTGAAAAAAGTCCATGTAGATCA
Source organism: Protopterus annectens (assembly GCF_019279795.1). Taxonomy (NCBI): domain Eukaryota; kingdom Metazoa; phylum Chordata; order Ceratodontiformes; family Protopteridae; genus Protopterus; species Protopterus annectens. Next base: position 951,226,012 of record NC_056726.1, read on the forward strand.
GTGCTCTACCCTGATAAACAAATACAAATAAAATAAAATAAAATGAACAAGCAGGCTGGTCAGGATTGTTTTTTAACCTCATAAATACAAAGTACAGGATTTGATTCTAATCTCTGGTTATTGACTAGACCTGTAATATTGTGTAGACTGATAACTTAGTACTTACCTATGAAGGAAAGGGTGAACTTGTGTAGCACGTGATTTACATTATGATTAGCACTAGCCTCAGATACCATATTTTACAGGCAAACTGCAAAATTCCAGTTGGTGGTGAAGTAATATAATACCTAACCAAACTTTCCTAAAAGAGGGACATCCAGGTAAGTGAGAACATATCTATTGCGTACCACTGCTCTGTTTACCCACTTTTTGGGCATAAGAACACAGTAGGGCATGCAAATGGGCAAACAAAAAAATTAGCATAGTGCTCTCAGTACAGACTGTTTTATAGCTAGGCTGCCTTTAAATTCCCCAGAGTGAGATTCATCCATGTGGCTCTAGGGACTTCTTACTATTGCAGATATTTTTATTATTATTTTCTACAGCGATGTCCCTTTTTATTGAACATATGATGTCCTTCCACAATTTCACCCTTTCCTTCATAGGTAAGTACTAGGCTATCAGTCCACACAATATTACAGGTCTGTTCAGTAACCAGAGATTAGAATCAAACCCTGTAGTTCTGTTTATTGAACATATGATGTCCTTCCACACTCTTTCACCCTTTCCTTCATAGGGAAGTACTAGGCTATCAGTCTACACAATATTACAGATCTATTCAGTAACCAGAGATTAGAATCAAACCCTGTAGTTCGTATTCATAACATGTGGGGTCTCCTGCCAAGGATAGCCCAGAGTCCAGCCAGTATACCAAAGCCCTTATATCCTCCTAGTGGCATACGTCAGACATATGCTCCCCACATAATTGTAGGGCAGAACGATGACATATGAATGCTTCATACTTCGAACTTTACTGTAGTCTGAATGCCACAGTTAAACATCAGTCTGAATGCCCTTCACTGAGCTGTTTTTTTTTTACAAAGCCATTCACAGAGAAGTACCTCATTGATGTTCTTTCTATTTCTTCCTTTACTTGTGTACTCAGGGTTCATGTCAAACAGGAAGAGAAAATGTCAGTGTAAGAGAAAGATTCCCCATAAAGGCCATTGCAAGAAATGTTTCTGTTGCCTAGGTGCTTCACACAATCATATCCAGTGTACCACTTTGTTCCTAAAGTGCTTTGCAGCTGACTGTCCTCTATTTATCTTGAGAACTAACATCTCAAACTTTTAACCCAAGCTACCATGGCTGAATCCACCCACCTTGAGGTACAGCCGTGTCTTAAAAAGAAGACCAAATAGTCTCGGTCTGGCTCTGCTGCTGTCCAGCCTCTGCTGGATGTCTCTTGAGGTGAATAAAGACCTTGTAAACCATCCTGTGCAGACACTGATTTCGTTTCCTGTACTTCTGTCAGAGGCCAGCATGGACCTGGCTTCTTGCAAGTCTTCTGAGACAGTGCTGACGTCCACAGCGGATATGGGGGGGATCCACAACTGATAATTTCTGAAGGGCATAGGGGGAATTCCCCAGATTCGTGTTAGGAAAGAGGTCTCTGGTACCCTTTTTGAGTCTAGGTATGGCTCTGAGCCTCTTAGGTATATCGAAGTGGACATCCCACTGAAGAAGAAGCAGAAAACTTAAGCACATTCCTCCCATTGCTAAGAAGCCTCAGAAGGAATGGCAGGATTTTACTCAGGGCTTGTTCATTGCCTTGGTGGCCTTAACACCACCTCAGGTCGTATCTGTTCCTGCTTCTCTGTGGTCCTCTACTCCAGCTAAATTGAATATGTAGTCTGATTTTTCAGATGAGGAGATAGATTCAGGGAATGAGTCATTGGGCCTACTCCTCATAGATTACCTTTCTTTTAGACTATGGGTCTGAAAAAGAGAACTCCTCAAGTCCTGACTGTCCCTTTGAGGAGTTGTCATTTAGGGACATAATAGTTTGCATGATTTGAGTATTTTAATTGTGACTGCTCCCAAGTATCTGATATTCAAAGGAGGTATTGTGAGCTGTTGTGTATGGAATCATCTAAACCTTCGGCTTTCCCCAACCCTGTATCGGATGCCTTTCTGGTTACATTCACAGCTGCTTCTTTGGCTCCTGATTCTTAACCTCCAGACCCTAAAAAGCATGACTGTTTTTATACAGTGCCTGCGGCCTTTAAGGGTCTCTACAAGAGTCCTTCTTTAGACTTTGCTGTGGTCTCTCTTTCTGTTGACAAGCCCCCTTTCAAACTCCTTCCTTCTGATAAAGACAGTAGGGCTATGGAGAGGTTGGGAAAAAGTGTATACTCCTGCCATTTTGGCCTTCAGGGCCATTCATTATCAAACCAGTATGATCAGGTATGTTTTTGCCCTTTTGTCACAGCTTGGGGGGGGGGGTGTCTGACCTTCTTAACTCTGAAGGAAGGACTGCAGCCCTGTCTTTGTTAAGTTCCACTTCTCAGTTGGCCCATCCTTCCATCAAATGTAGTTATGATGCAGCTGATGCATCCTGTAGAGATGCTGCTTCTGGTTCAGTTATGAGGAAATACTGTTGGCTTTGCCTCCAGGCTTCACCCGATGATATTAAGACCAAACTCCCAGATGCTTTTTTGGGCAATCAGAATCTCTTTGGTGCAGCTGCTGCTGACTTGTTTAAGACCATACAAGACAAAGGTAAAATCTTTTATTTCTTTCATACCCAAATTTCAGAGAAGCAATGCTTCTAAGTCTGCCTTTGTGTGTAGGCAACCTTGTCAGCCTTCTAAACGGAAGAGGGTTCGTAAGCATATTTTCACTGATAAATCCACCCAGACTTCTATAACATTAAAAAAAACCCTTTTCATGACAAATATGCCTCCATTTGAGAGACTGGCCCTAGATATTGTCTTTCTAAATACCTTTCTAAAGATTCCTTCCTTTTGGATGCTTTCCCTCCAGACTCTGTTTCCCGTCTTACTTTCGCATGCTTTTCTGGTCTCCCTTGACCTAAAGAACACACATTCCTATTAACCCTCTATTCAATAAGTTTTTATATTTCTCTGTCTCTTCCTGTCATTTTCAGTTCCCTGCTTTGATCTCTGGTCTTTCTACTGCCCCAGTGCAGTTTACCAAATGTGTGGCCCCTGTCGTATCCTTTTGCAGACTTCAGGGAATCCCGATATCCCCATATGTGGATGACCTTGCTTCTTCAGGATCCTTCTCAATCTAGGCTTTTGCAGGATCTGAACTTCACCATGCTTCTGTGCAGTTTGGGATTTACCATATATCTCAAGAAGTCCAATCTGACTCCTTCTCAAGACCGTACTTTTCTGGGTTGTAGAATTCAAACCATTCCAGTGTTGGCTTCTGCCCTTCTTCCAGGGCTTTGTCTCTGACAACCTACTTTCCAGTTTCTGCTTTCTCTTTCTCTCATTCCTGCAAGGGAATTTCACAGAATCCTGGTATTCATGACATCTACCATTCCCATGCTGCACTTTGCCAAGCTTCACATGAGCAAAGTTCGGTGGTTACCTAAAGAAGGTTTGGCTCCAGCATCGCCACCCACTGGAGTTTCCATTTCCCCTACTTCCTTGTCTGAAACTCAAGTTGCACTGGTGGATTCATCAGATCTCCCTCAGTCTGGGGCTGCCGTTTCTGACTCCTACCCCTACTCAGGAGCTATTCACAAATGCTTTTGATCTAGTGTGGTGGGCCATTTCCAGCAATCTGAGGGTCAGGATTAATGGCCCCTTCATCAGAGGTCAGACCACATCAACCTAAAACAAATGAGGACACTCATTCTTGCTCTTCAGGCCTTCCATTCTCTTTGTTCTTCTGGCCCTTTAAAGGCAGACAGCACCATAGTTATGTGGTACATCAACAAGCAGCAGCCACAAGGTCTCGTTGTCTTTGCAGACTAGCCCTTCAGGCTTGTGATTTGGCTGTCTGCCATCAGGTAATCCTTCAGGCAGTCTACTTCCCTCCAGAAAACAATTTAGTGGCAGACTTCCTGAGCAGGTCCAGGACACAACCTCATGAATGGATGCTTCACAAAAGAGGTGTTTCTGGACATAGTACATCTGTGGGTTATTCTTCTAGTGGATCTTTTTGCCTTTCCTCACTTCTGTTCCAGAATCTCAAGTCCTCTGACTTGGAAGGTGGACACCATGTCTGTTTTTTTGTAAGAGGATGTTCTTTATGCTTACTGTACTCTTCCTCCTCTTCTCAGGGTCGTGCACAAGATCAAGAAACACTCCCCAAAAATCTTGTTGGTGACCTCCCTTTGACCCAGACAGCACTGGTTCCCCTCTCCTTTTTCACTTGGCCAGGGGCAGTCATCACAGGTTACCTCATTGGATGGATCTTCTCACACAAGACAAAAAGTCTCTCATTCACTCGCACTTGTCCACCGACACTTTGGGTTATAAAATTTTGATCCCATTTAGATACCACTTTTTATAGGACATGCTTTGGGTTCTACAGGAAGCCCACTACCACAAAATTGTATATTGCTATATGGAAAATGATTTTCTGTTTGGTGTGTCAAGCATCACCAGGATTCCTTTTCAGTGGGGGTCCCTTTGGTCCTTTCTTACTTGTGTGAACTGTTCCATGATGGCTTAGCATAGTCTTCTGTTACAGCTCGCTTGTCAGCAATCTCTAATTCTCTACCTTTGAATCTACCATTGGCTTCTTGTTTTGAGGTCAAGCAATTCCTTAAAGGCGTCCTTTATATCAGCCCTCCAAGGATACCTATTCCTCCATCTTGGAACCTTAATTTTGTATTTGAAAAAATGATTCTGGTTCCTTTTGAGCCTGCTGCTGCTGCTTTGCAACATTGCACCTGGAAGACTTATTGGTCACCCTTATTTCAGCCAAGAGAATTTTTGAACGTCAGGCTATTCATCCCTTATTGATTTTTTTATAGGGACAAGGGTGTCCCTGCTTACTTATACTTCATTTATGCCCATGGTGGTCAGTGAGTTGTGTCTTAATCAGTCTGTCCAGCTTTCCTTCCTTGTTTCTTTCTCTGCAATCTGCTAGTGTGAAGGATCTTCACACCTTCGATCTTCATAGCCAGCTCAGGTATTTGGATAAGACGAAGGCTGTTCACCAATCTGAGAAGCTTTTTTTTCCAAAAAAAAAGTTTTATTAATTTTTCACACAATATATATCTAAAGTTAATCATATAGATTACAATATTTATAAAGGCAGTAAAAAACAGAACCAGTGCAGAGAATGTACATCACTCTAACAAAACTATGTACAATATATTCAAGTGCTACATAAACATCTGCTGTAAAGAAATTTATGGTACAAAGTCACAAGAAGGAAATACTATTAAGTTTGACAAAAACATTACTAAAATAATATTATAGCAGATTTAAAGTACTTGTCTACACATATTTTATTAAAGCAAAACTCTTTTACCAACATAGTCTATTCTTTTAGTATGTGTTCAAGGAGAAGGTTCCAGTATTCCTGATAGTAAGAGCACTTATTAATATTCTTATAAGTTTGAGAGGACACGTATTCAATTGCCATAGTTTGAAGCCTTTCCAGGAAAGTTTAGAATGGTCTAACCAATTTTGGGTAATATAAAGCTTAACTAAGGCAAAAAGAGCAATAAGAATATGTAATTTTAGCCTAGGTACTTTTTTTTATCAGTGATATGGAGAATAGCAAACTCCCAAGACAATGCTGATTGTTCATATCACAGTTTTCTAATCTTAACCTGAGAGAGCACCAAAGATTGTGTGAGAAATTGCAGTTCCATAAAATGTGCATCAACTCAGCCTTTGGAAATAAGCAACATGGACAGGACAAATATATTTTGGAATTAAAACTATTTAGTATAACTGGAGTAAAGTATGTGTTATTAATCGTTGTGTATAAATGAGATTTTTGAAAGGGGTCAGTTTAAGAGTTGGCTCAATAGCTTGAGATGTCTGATCCTCGGTGAAATCCTGATTCATTTCTGATTCATTTCTTTCAGTAGTTAGAATATAACAGATGATTGGTATTTAATAGAAGTGATTATTTTATAAACATTAGAGGTCATTCTTTTTTTAGAGGATAAGGTTTAAAGTATTGTGCTAATATTGAGCTCTGACTCATTAATAACTAGGGTTATTATTAATGTGAGTAGAAGCTCTCTAATTTGTCTTTGTATTGTAGTATATCCTTTATGCAACTTTAGAGCTAGTCTGAGTTCTAGCAGAGGTTTCTCTCTGTACTTGTGTATGTCCCACACACTATAATCTTGAATAAGTGGATATTTATCTAGATGTATCATGTTATTGTTTAGTTTAATGTCTGGGTTTAAGTGTAAAGGTTGTAAGAAAGCGAGAGTATGTTAAATTTAGGAATTCTGTCAAATTTTGAAGTATGCTGATCTGATGTTTTAAAAGACTGTGACATTTAAGTTTCTTATGACAATCTAATCTGATAAAAGGAAGGGCTTTAGGGTTAATATTTGTTGATTTGACATGTTCATACCAGATTCTAGTCCAGAATGGAGACCATTCTTGAGTTTTTGGGTTAATTTCTGAAATTTGTATAATTCTACTTGAGCAAATTATGTTGTAATATAACTGGAAATCTGGTAAGCTAATCCCCCCTTTCTCTTTGGGATATACAAGTTTGGTATAACTGATTCTAGTCAACTTTGGATAGCATATAAATTTGGACAATTCAGTATTAATTTTGCGAAAATGATTCTGGGGAACAATCCTATTGGAAGCATTGAACTGATAAAGTAGCTTAGGTCAAATATTTATTTTAATTATTGCTGCTTTAGATAGAACTGAAAGATTCATTTGTCTCCATCTCTGAGTGTCCTGAAAAATATTTGACCATGTTTTTATTAGATTATTTTGCATCATTGATTGAGAATTTTGTACAAAGTTTAATCCTATGTATTTAAATGAGTATTCTACTCTAAAAGCAGAGGCTGGGAAGTAAGTTTCCTTATGATTATTGGAAAGATAAAGGGTTTAGACTGGTTCATTTTGTAGTTTGAAACATTAGAAAACTTTTTAACTGATAAGAGAATTTTATGTAAATCTGTATTTGGGAGTTCAAAGTACATATTCAAGTCATCACCAAAGGCAGATAAAATTACCTTATTTTTCAAAATTGTTAGGATCCAGTGAAAAGTATTCTGAGATAAATATAAAAATAGGGGTTCTGTATGTGACACCTGTGCCCTGGCCCATCAATCAAGCATCCTCAATACTCACCACTAGCACCAGTGTGGGGCGTTTCATATAGGAGGAAAGGATAACAAATACACACAGTAAAGTGCAATTTCCCTTAAGAGCACACGGAGATCACAGTCCGGGGCTGGTCGCTCCCTTGCTCTCCAGGTCCCCAGTAAGATTCCCCACTGGCACAGATATATGGTCCAGATCTCTGCCTAGTGGGCAAGTTAAAACCTCCAGCGCCCTCTCTGTCCAACCAGTGCTTTGTGTCCCTGCCCAAGTAGCTGATACACACACACACACACACTCTTTAAGAAAGAGTTTATATAACCACAGAGACGCTCCTGGGGAAGGCTGGCACAGTTTCTCCAGCTGTGCCCCTTTCCTGCCCAGTCTAAAAGGTAGTACCACTTGCCATCACCCACTAATATTTATCAGCTACTCAAAGGCCCTTAAAAGGGTGTCCAATTATTACTGTGCAATATTATTATCCAATTGGTAGTATAGCCCAGGGCTAAAGCTATTGAAGTGGCTTTGTATAATTTTACCAAAGGCCTGCAAGTACTTTAAAGAGCTTAAATTATCTCTACAAAAACAGCCACAGTTGAAAGGGTTTAAAAATATTTAATAACAAATAGTCAAAACACAAGACAATACTTTTTACTACACATTGCTAGTCAAGAGTTTAGAGATCACAGAGAAATACTTAAAATAATTCAGAAGTACAGTTCTGACATCACAGAAAAACACAATCTAATCTTTCTAGTTTCTAGCTATTTCTAAGAGAAAACACAAGTCTAAGATAAACTTACATATAGAGCAAAGGCAGTGCTGAGTTGGATGGTCAAGACAAAAATGTTTAATGCTGTCTGATTCTCTCTGTTTTTAAAATCACATTCCTGGTTCACATTACATAATTCTTCACACTTCCCTGGGTTCCCAAGCTAATAGAAACTACATTTACATTCTTCATCTCTAGGCAGAAACTAGAGCAATAAAGGACATTTATGCATGCAAATGCTGGCCATTAAATCTGGCCTTAAAACAATAGCAAGAATTCTTTCATCTAGACTGGCCGGAGCCATGTTTAGATCAAAGGGTCACAACATGCTTTACTTGGTCAGTAGAGTGCACTGTTGTTACATTTTCTTTTCAGTTCCACATGTAACCCTATTTTTACCATTTAAGACACAAGCGTGTGGTTTTACATTAATATTTATAGATGACAGAATTATCTCCAAAATTCTATCTGGTTAGGCTGGCAGCCTTCACACTGTATATAAGTTGAAAAAGTAAGGAGATAGGGGGCAACCCTGTCTGGTTCCATTTGAAATATTGATAGGTTTTGAGAATGCTTTATTTACATAGAGAGATGTATAAGAATTTTTATAAAGTATTTTTATCTTATCAATAAACTCTTTTGGAATATTATAATAAGATAAAGTTAGAAAAAAATCTTAAATTAACTTTATCAAATTCTTTACATGCATCCAATACCAAGGCATACTACTGATTCCTGTCATGTTTAAGAAGTTGGATCATGGAATCTAATGTTAAAGTATTATCCCAAGTCTGTCTGTTATTCATAAAATCAGATTGCTCAGGTGCTATAATATTAGGCAAAACTTTTAAGTCTCTCCACTAGCAGTGCTGACATAATTTTCATAGCCACATTAGTCAGAGAAATTGGCCTGTAGTTAAAAGGATTACATTTATTGATGGCTTTTGGAATAAAAATTGTTTTTGAATTATTTAAATACAGGTCCATAATACCATGTTGCCTGATGTAATTGAACATTTTCAGAAAAGTGGCTGGTGGTTTATGGATAAAGGTTCTATAAAAATCTGCCATATATCCATCCGGGTCAGGAGCTTTTCCTAGTTTCAGTTTAGTAATTACTTGCAGTATTTCCTGTTGTGTGAAGGGAACTCTTAAGAAGTGTTTTTTGTATTGTATTAATTTTTGGGAAAGTAAGATGGTTTAGGAATCTTCACAATCTAATTCTGTAATTTGACTATTGGGAGGATTGTACATCTCCGTGTAAATTTTCTGAAAAAGTTTCAATATTTGTAAATCTGTCTTGAATGTTTTGCTTTCATATTGTAATAAGGTTATTCTAGGGACTGCCTGTTTAGTATTTATTATTCATGCTAACGTTTTAGAGGGAGTTTGTGACCATTTGGAATATTTGTCTAAGGATTTAATTTCTTAAAGCGTATAGTGTCGCTGAAGCAAAATATATAGTTCTTTTTGTTGTTTATTAATTTGGAGTTCTGAATTTGGATCTTTGTCTTTTTGAAAAAAATGTTTCCGCCTCTTTTATTTGATCTACTAATTTATCCTCCTTTTCTTTAGTAATTTTTTATAGTAAGAGACCTTTTGAATTAGGACCCCCCCCCCTTATTCTAGCTTTACAGGCAACCTGTTTGACATCATAAGGGCAATTAATACTGAATAAGTCATTCTGAAGATCTTCTAGAATAACAGTTATTTCTTGGATTACATCTCTCTTAAAGAGCAAGTTATTACTTAGAGCCCAGTGTTTTTGATTTTATATTATCAGGCCATTTCAGTCTAATTGTAATTTTTGAATGATTGGAAAATAATCTAAGTTCTGCAAAATATCTAATTTCTCCCTTCGTAAAGACTTCTGAGATTAAAAAAAGGTAAATTCTTGACCAGGATTTATAATATTTTGTATAATATTTGAAGATATTGTTTTGTGGGAAGTTGTCTCCAAATAAAAGAGGATCTAAAAGATTGAAGTCAGATGTTAATTCCGCTAAGGCTAGTGATGCTTGAGAGTTATATGAAGTAGATCTGCTAGCCCTAGCTACAAGCTGGTCTATTACCATATTCCAATCACCCCCCCCCCATATAAAATAGTTAGAGAATCTACTCAGTATATTATAAATTTCAAGAATTAAGTTATGTTGTCCTGTACATGGGCAATAAACATTGAGAAAAAGGATTGTTTTTGGGAGATGAGGATTTTGGGATATGAAGTAATACCATCTACCATTTTTATCTGATTCCTGATTAGTGATTGTTTCCTGAAATGATTGTTTGACTAGGATTGCTATCTTTTCCCTTTATCACTGTTCCATTCTTCTTTCAAGTTTGAGTTTCCTGAAGAAAAACTATATTGGCTTCAGATTTAAATTTATTTATTTTATTTTACATTTATTACCCGGGAAAGTCCATCTGGACATGTGGAGTCCTGGGGAGAAAAGTTCCTCAAAATCATACAGTACAATGCAGCATAGACAGTACAGTGTATAGTTACATCGTAGCATATTAGAAAAAAACATTGAGTTGATATTATTCTAATATAAACAAATAATTAGTTTTAGTTAATTAGGTAAGCAAGGGATTGAGTAAGAAATGTTTCTATAACTGTATGCAACAAAGAAGATCATATAAATAAAATACTTTCTGAGGGGATGTACTTCGTTCATTTTAGGTTTTTTTTAAGTAAGGGAGAATAGAGAAGATGAGATATAAGTAATAGACAGATGGAGTTAGGATATATGCATTAATGCTTTAGGAAAAGTACTAGAGTAGAAGTGAGGGATATGAGGGAGTGGTTGGAGTTTGGAAATGCTTTAGGAAAAGTTCTAGAGTAGACGTGAGGGATGTAAGGGGGTGGTAGGAGTCTAACCTGAGGTATGGCAGGTGCATAGCCAGGAGTTTGTAAGGTGGGTTTTTAGGAGTCTTTTAAACTGTATAGGTGAGGAGGCATTCATGAGTGGGGTAAGTAGAGAGTTCCAGAGTGTGGAGATATAGTAGGAGAATAGCACTTCACCTGCTAAGTATTTTTACTTTGGTGACTTGGAGGAGTAGATTGTTGTTTGAACGAAGGGATCCGGATGCTATGTATAGTTGGATTAGGTTTGTATGGGCTTTGATTTTTTTATGGATGGTGGAGGATTTTGTGGGCTAAGGTTAGTTGATTAAATTGAAATAAGTGTGGGAGCTCTAGCCAGTCCAGTTGCTTGAGGGATTGACAGTGGTGGGATTTGTAGTGGGCACCTGTGGCAAATTTGGAGATTTTGTTATAGCAAGTTTCAAGCTTGGTGAGGTCATTTTTACGGAGGTTTGTTAGGATAGGGGATGCGTATAAAATTGTCGATAGTAGGTGTGTTTTAGCAATTGTACTTTTTGTATTTTTAGTTAGGTATTGTCTATTCCTGTAAAGGAGACAGAATTTTTTGTGTACTTTTTTAATGGTTTGAGCTATGTGGAGGTCAAATTTTAGGTTATTGTCGATAATAACACCTAGAAGTTTGGTATGGGGGGGGTAGGAGTAATTGAGGTTTGGTTCATAGAGAATATATAAAAGTTTGCTGTGGGAGGAGGGTTTCTGGTAGGGTAGAAAAGCATAAGTTTAGTTTTATTGGGATTTAGTAAGAGTTGGGAGTTGGTTAGACATTTCTCAACAGATAGGAAGGTGTCTTGGGTGAGAGCTTGAAGGTCGTTAAGGGATGAGGCAGAGCAAATCAGAGTGGAGTCGTCAGCATATTGAATGATTGTGGCTTGGGGGGGTTGCAGAGTGCAGATGATTGGTAAATAGGGAGAAGAGAAGGGGACCAAGGATGGAGCCTTGGGGGGACCCCTAAGTTAACTGGTAGAATGAGTGAGAGGGATTCTTCCCAGGGGACAGCTTGTTGTTGATTTGTTAAGTAGCTTTGGAACCATGCTATAGCAGTGTTACTGAGGTTGTGGGAGGAGAGAATGTTTGAGTTTGGGGTGGTTGACCATGTCAAATGCTTTTGACAGGTCTAAGAATACTGCTGAGATGATCTGGGAGTTGTTTCTGAGCTGATTTATAGTGTCTGTGTAGGATAGTAGGGCTGTTGTGCTATGGGCAGGGCAAAAGCCATGTTGAGTCCTCCAAAGGCAGACGTCCTGTCTGGTGGACCCCAGCTATAAACAAACTGTACAATAGAAGGAGGAAGCTACTACATGATAGAGCAAAATCCCAGAAAGGGAAGGCATCTCTGATCAGTATTAGCAAAAACTACGGGCACTCATAAAATCGTCTAAGGCCAGCTTTGAGAGAAAAATTGTACAGGACACTAAGGATAATCACAAGGCTTTCTTTAGTTATGTTAGGAACCTGGGTGGGAATTCCCAGATATGCTCAGAATTAGTCCAAAATGACAAAAAATACACCGAACCCACAGACATTGCCAACATCCTAGTTGACAGGTTCAGCGCAAACTTCTCCCCCCCCCCCTCCCCACCAAAAGGGCAAATATCTATCCCAGCAGAATGCTGCCCCCCTGACATCTCAAATGCACAGGTAAGAGCTGCCCTCTCCAAAGCAAAAAACACAGCATCAATGGGACCAAACGGTGTCCCGGGCTGCATCCTACATGAACTCCAAGAAGAGCTAAACCCAAATATAAAACTACTGTTCAATCTCAGCCTTGCTACAGGATATGTACCCAAAGGGGGTGCCTCAACGGATCCTGGAAACTATCGCCCCATAAGCCTGACTAGCTTGGTCTGCAAAGCTATGGAAAGGATCATCATGGACCTCATAAATAAGGATATTGGGGACCTACAGACACTGGATCCTACCCAGTTCGGCTTTTTCAAACCTGGTTGATTTCTTTGAAACAGTCACCAAGGTCATTGACGAGGGGAAGGTGGTCCACACAGCCTACCTGGACCTCGCAAAAGACTTCGATACAATACCCCACTCAGGCATTATAGATAAGCTCCCCAGCTTAAATATAAACCCCTATGTCACTAGATGGGTTGCAACCTGGCTCAAGGACAGAACCCACATGGTTAGAATTGCTGGAACCATGTCAGTCTCCAAATCAGTTACAAGTGGCGTCCCACAAGGCTCAGTCCTGGGACCTCTCTTGTTCGGTATATATTTCTCGGAGGTACAGGCCAACACGGAAGGACTGTGGCTGACCAAGTTCGCAGATGACTGCAAACTGGGCGCCATAATCGACTCTCCAGCCGACACAAGCATCCTCCAAAAGGACCTCATAGAAACAGACAACTGGTGCCAGAGCCATGGCCTCAAGGTAAACGCCAAAAAGTGTATAGTCATCCCCTTTGGCAAAAACAAAGTGCCCACAAATTACCACATAGATGGTAATCCATTAAGTACAGAAGAAGTAATTAGGGACCTGGGGACCCAAGTTGATAGCAATCTCTCATTTGACAACCACATGGCCAAAGTGCTTAGAAAAACATTTTATATAGCCCACCTAATCATGAAGGGATTCACATCTAGATCAGGGGAGGTCATCGTGCCTCTTTACTCATCCCTCATCAGGCCCATAGTTGAGTACAATGCCCCTTTTGGGATGTACCTTACCAGACACCTGTAGCAACTGGAAAGACCCCAAAAGTACCTCACCAAGAGGATCAAAGGGCTCAAACAGATGTCATATGCTGCCCGGTTAAAGAAACCCCAGCTCTACTCAGTGGCATACCGCCTGCTCAGAGGAGAGCTGTGCCTGACATATAAAGCCATGTCCTACCCGGAATTAATGGACATGCTGCACCTCAGAAAATCGAAATCCCATCGAGCTACGCACTCGAGAGACTTGAACCTCGGCACTGAAATAAATAGGACATGCTGGAGGGACAGATTCATAACCCAGAGGCTCCCGTCACTCTGGAATAAAATCTCAGTCCAGGTTAGGCAGAGTCCCTCAATGACTCTCTTCAAGAGGAATCATGATGAGTGGATGGGAGATCGTAGGTTTACCCCGGGTATCACCTCTGTGTCACTGTTAGACAGAGACACAGTATACCTCAAAAAAGGGCATAGCAAAATTAATTTAAAATGGGTGGCGAAAGCCAAACACACTCTGGCTAGGCTTATAAATGCCCTAGGGCAGATAGCCTAGTGTGAACCTATGAACCTATGAGTGTGTGATAGGAGGTTGTGAGTTAATAATCCATGAGTTGTAAGTGAATTATTCTCTCAAGGATTTTAGAAAGGGGGGAGAGGATGGCAGTGGGGTGATAGGTAGTAAGTTCACTGGAGCTGCCGCCTTTGTGCAAGGGTATGATGTGTGATATTTTCCCGACAGTGGGGACATAGGACTCGGTGATGGATCTATGTATCAGTAGGGTTATTGGGTGGCCGATTGCCTCTGATGCTAGTTTTAGATAGTCTGCTGGGAGGTTATCGGCTGCTAAGGTAGTTCATTTTAGTTTATCTAGTAGGTTTTTTTGATGTAATGGGTGGGGACTGGTTTTATTTTGAAGAAGTTGCTGCACTTTTGTGGTTGGATATTGAGGTTTGTTTCGGGGGGGCAGTTATGTTGTTTAGATTGTTTGCTAGAGATTGAATGGATTCTGTAAAATATGTATTGAACTGTGTGGCAAAGCCTTCGCAGCTGTCAGCTGTATTAGGCATAGGTGTGGTATTTCTACCTGGTTGTAACAGGTTGTTTACAGCTGCCCAGAATTTTTGAGGGTTATTTTGATGTTAGATTTGGACGTTGTGGTAGAAGTTAGCTTTGTTGGTTTTAATTAATTTCTTCGCTTTATTTCTGAGTTCCAGGAAAAGTTGTTTATTGGTGTTGGTTTTGTTCTTATGGAACTGTGTAACCAGGCCTTGTCCCTGTCTTTGAGTACTCTAGTTTCTTTAGTTAACCAGGGTGAGTAGAGCAGTGCTTAATGCATATGTAATTTCTTTTTTTCGTAATCTTGTAGGCCTCTCACATTCCAACAATCAATTATCCACATTCTTTTTATCTATTCCATGATGTGTAGAACTTGCATTAATACAGGTAAAAAATGCACATTTTGTAAGTTTAGCTATTAGATTTGTAGCACTAAAAACTTTTTTACAAATTTTTAATAAGTTTTAATGTATTAAACAAGTTGTTTGTTAGTGTGTAGGTTGGAGGGGGAACTTTACATTTGATTGTATTT
This sequence comes from Protopterus annectens, assembly GCF_019279795.1. Taxonomy (NCBI): domain Eukaryota; kingdom Metazoa; phylum Chordata; order Ceratodontiformes; family Protopteridae; genus Protopterus; species Protopterus annectens. The sequence continues at coordinate 951,241,159 of NC_056726.1, forward strand.
ATTAACTGGAAGCTGAATTTTATTGGTTACTTGTGTTAATGTCAGACATTTAGGCAGTGGGAGTTAGTATGCTCATCTGATGAAGTTACAAGACGAAAATATGGAACAGTGTGTGTATAGCGTTTGTGTTGGTATCGTTCGTGTACTGAATAAGTTTATTTGTTTAGTTGTAGCACTAAACCCTTTCAGAACAACCTCAGTGCCTAACCACCTAAACACATTTTCTGAAAGAGAATGAGGTAAAGGGATAAGGATATATAAGCATCCCCAGATGAATAAACAGATAATGAACCTTAACCCACAACTCAATAAGATCACTGTAACTGTTAAAAAAAAATAAAACTGAAGAAAATGGCATTGGCTGCATCTTTTATGCCCCTGGAGCACTGGCATCAGGGAAGAGGCGACAGCAACCGACGCCGGACCTAGACTTTGGAATTCTGGCCGACTGCAGGTAGCCTGCCAGCAGGATAACCCAAGAGTAATGACTGCAACAGTGAATACACTCGAACATCTACATTTATGGTAGGTACACAACTGTACTTTCTAAGATTAGCCATCCTTCAACTATACAGCACTAACCATCCGGTTCCTAATGTTTAAATAGCGTCAATTGGAGCATATTCTAATTGAAGGGAGTTTAACCTTATTGAAGCAGTTACATCTTTACTTACTTTAGATATTTAACCCTATGAAAAACAGTGTAAACTAATATTAAATTTACAGAATTTAAGACTAGAATAAAACTTACTAGGAAGTATTGAATAGTCAATTTCAGGAATGCAGTTAAATTTCATGTAATGAAATTATACTAGTTTTATAAAAGGGATGATTAATAACCACATAAATAGCCAGGTAATATGATAGTTAGTTAACTAGAAGTCGCAACAAACAAAATAATTGTTCTTATCTTATCTTCATCAACTTAAGAATTTAAATGTCAGGAAATAGTTTATGAAAAGTTTCACCTAAGATAAAATAACTTTTAATAGCTAAATAATATTCATATGCAATATTGTTATAGATGTATATCTCAACCATCTAGTTGTTTTAATAGAATAACCCTATTTCAGCTGAAAAAAGAAAGGTAATTTCCATAGATGGAAGAACCTAGTTTTCAAATTCACATATATATTTCAAACACTTAGCTACAGCGTTATAAACATGTTGTTTAAAACAATGATTACTCCACTTAAACTGATAAACAAACTGAAACAACTAAACTTCATGAGAATAACAAAAGGACATGCACTTAAATTTAAAGAGCGTGTATACGAACATGTTTGCAGTATAAATAAAGGGAAAATCGACAATGCACTGACGAAGCATGTATTATTAAACCCAAATCATACTTTTAGATTCAGGGTTATTGATCAGGCTAATTATGATGAGAGCGGTGTTCCAATATGACTGAAGTTGGATAAGCAGGAATTAATATGGCAGGTTAGGTTAAACGCCTATAATCAGCCAGTTCTAAATGACTTGTGTTCTGTTTACGTCCTGCTGAAACTCAAAAGTCTCAATAGATGAACTTAAACATATTTGGTTAGTACTTTTTTTTATAAAGTGAATATAAATGTAATATATATTTTAATATGCATACAAATTTGGTATATAGAAATTGTTAATAAGTGAGAAATATGGTAAAGGGGGATGTATTATTTTTAACCATATGTCATGTGATTGTTTTCCTTTGATGATTACTTGTCATGTGATTGGTAGGAAGGGTATTTAATTTGGTTTGGTTGTAAAAATGTCTTTGTCTGAAGAAGTTATTTCATTGGAACGAACAAAAGTGCTAACATTATTAAATTATTAAATTTTATTCTTGGATTTTCGGTGCATGTCCTTCTGTTATTTTCGTAAAACAATGATTAGCTGTATAAATCTAAAATTACTGGGATGAAATTTTTACCAAGTAACTAATGTAGTATCATCTAAACCACTTTGTGTTTGAATGCAGAAATAATAACTGGAAAAAAAAACTGTAGCTGTGCGAAGCTAGGCAGAAGTCTTTTAAACTGAGCCACACCAACTATCCAAATTCTCATTTAACCAACACCATTTATAAATTCATTCCAGCTGATACTTGTTAAAGTATTACAAGCAATCAAATAAGTAGATACTAATGAATAACCAGACATTTTAATCATTTAGCATTTATGGCAAAACTTATTTTAAAGTTAGACCACTGCTGCAGAGAACAGATCAAGCGGATTCCCGCATGCTAGATCAAATCAAAGGTATTGTGGTAAAATGGCTGATAAAACCATAAACCACCAAAGATAAATAATTAAAACAGTAAAATGGTGCAGACCTGTAACTTATAATTATAAGTAGGTTGTCAATGCCTGAGAACAGAAAAAGTTTGAGCATAACAAATGACAGTCAATATTCATTTCTGTTTAACAATCCTCATCTTGCTGTTCAGTCTAATGTATCGTTGACTTTAAACAAAGTTAACTAAAGGAAAAATACTGTTTCAAAACTCAGTTAAAGATTTTCAGCAGACATCATTCCCTAGTTACTCCCCTAAGCATTGCTTCTAACTAGCCATAGCGATTCCACTGCACACTAATTTCTTTCCTCTTGTAGAAAAAGATACTGTTCCTTTAAGAAGGGGAAAGGTGAGGTGTAACTCCCAAAATGTGAGTATGCTGGAACTGAGACTGCAGAAAACTTATCCAGTTGTTGTTCTAGACCCAAGGGGTCATTTTCAATCCAGAAAAAACTTTATAAGCTTTATAAAGACAATAGTTTTCAGATTAAAATGTCACCCAATGCTCAGGACTCGAGCCACAGTGAAGGCTTGCAGGAACGGCTTTTACATCTTTACGTGAGTGCGAAGCAAATCTATGATGTTTATGATGAAATTTGAGCACAGTGGGATATTTCATTTGAAATTTTATCTTTTGCTTAATTAAATAAGCACAGTAGGGGGATAATAGTTGCCTTTTCTGCTTGACTTGTAAGGGAAGGTCTTGTGCAAATGTGATTTTGTGACCATTTCAGATCAGGAATTTTTGCGATTTGGCAACTAGCAAAAGCTTTTGAGTGTCTTGAGAGTTCAGAAGCTTAGCGTATACCTGTCTAGGTTTATCTGAGTCTTGGCTTCTACAAAGGGATCAGCGGGCTCTCTCGATGATTACTTCTGATCCTAGCTCATCATTTTTAAACAGGCTTCCAAATATTTGTTTAAGGGTATGAATTAGTTGCATCTGATCATATTTTTTGGGCAGACGTCTTACTAGAATATTGTTACGTCTGCTTCTGACTTCGAAATCTGTTACCTTTTATTGAATTTCAGCAATTACTGTATTCTTCATTTCAAGTTCCGTTTGTAGTTTTTCTATTCTAATTTCATTTGCTTGTGTTTTGGCTTCATTCTGGTCAAGACATGAGATTATTTAGTTTAATGAGTTCCCAAAGCTGGATAACTGATCTGAAAAGTTTTAAATAGCTGTTTGCAGTGGAAGAAGGTCCGATTTTAAGTCATCCATGTTCAATCATATATCGGACTTTGATTTTACATTGGATTTCATATTTTCTTCTTGTTGCTTCGTTATTCTTTGCCTCTTGACAGATGTTTCTTTCTCAGGTGAGGCAGTCAATGATGGCTTAGATTTTGTAATTTGTGTATCCATCCTTTCTGTTTCATTTGACATTGCAAACGAGTGGAGATTTCCTATACTTTCTAAGAAAGAAACAGGCCCAGGATACACGTGCTGCAAAACTCACGATTTATCAGGAGTTAGTCTATTCAGTTTTAATTTGATGATTAAGGATTTTTTTCTTCCAGTTATTATTTTAGATGGAATGTAAAGCCTCAAACTTCTCCTAGTTATATTATAGGTTATTAGTAGTTGGATTGTAGCAGGATTTAAAGCGGTGCCAGGAGCCACGTGGAAAAGGTACCTACTGGATATCCGCTATCTTGGATCTAATCTGAGAAGCTTTTTGCTTCCTTTCATACAAGGGCATTTGGTTTGGTGGTTTCTAATCAAACCATATCCTCCTGGATTTCTAAAGCCATTTTTTTTTGTTTTTCCTTCATGGAAAACAGCTTTCTACTTTAGTTAGGGCTCATTCTACAAGGGCAGTGACCTCTTTTGGAGCTTGCTTCAGGGGATGGATACCAGATTCATCCTTGAAGCTGCCATTTGATTTTCTGTCCACACTTTTACCAAACATTACAAGTTCAATATCATTTCCAGAGCCAAGGCAAGGTTTGCCAGAGCTATGGGCAAGATTTGCCAGAGCTATCTTTGATGGGTTTGTGGAGGGCTCATCTGTGGCTGCCTTTTCCCTCCTCCCACCCTTTCAGTAGCTTTGTTAATCTCCCACATGTTATTAATACTGCAACAGTGATATGGAGGGACATAGTACGACTGTGTAAAATCTAACCATAGCAGTAGATGTCCTTCTTTTCATTGTTGCAATATACAATCCCTTTCTCCTGTTTTCTTCCTTCTGTTGGGAACTGCTGGCCAAGGGGTATTTGACCCTCTCTTCTGGTCCCCCCCCCCCCCAGATGTGCATGCTCTCCTTTCCACTAAGATGGCTGTAGATCTCATGGGCACTTCAGTTCTGAGTATTGAGTTTTCATACATCCCCTTTATGGTCTATGGCTGTGCGGGGAGCATACTTTTGATGTCAGATGCTAGGAGAATGTAAAGGCTTTGGTATACTGGCCGGAAATTGGGCTGTACTTGGCGGGAGATCCCAAATGTTATGAATACTGCAACAGTGCAAAGAAGGACGTCTACTGTTATGGTAAGATTTTACACAACTGTACTTTATTACAAATGTGTTCACATAGGTATACTTTATCTGTTCATTAGTATTTTCAGATTTGTGTGTTTTTAGGTAGATGATAATACACAATATGTCACTGTCCTGTAAATGCACTAGCATCCTGTTGTGCCACACAACGTGTGTTATATGATAGTGCTTTGTTCACAGCTTTCTTCACTCACTGCTACCATGGAGGACATCTGTTGTTAAGGTCAGTCTGCTGTCTTCAGCTTGAATCATCATTTCAGGAACCCCACCTTTCTAAGGTTTATGCCTCTTTCCAGGTCATAGGCCATCAGTGTTGCAAACATTAAATTGCTCTTGTTCTGCTTAGACTGTCATATTCATGCAGAATATTTTTAGTGCTAATTTGTACATTTGGTGTGTTTATTGTTAAAAAATCTTTAGTATGTAATAGAGACTAAGATCTACATAGTTGATTTGTGCTGTTTTAATTTTTATTTGTAAAACCTCCATAGTATCTAAATGAAGAGTAACCTAATTTGCAAATGTTTCCATTTCAGGACTTCAGAACATACTTGTCTGATGGACTTCATTTGTCACAGAAGGGGAATGATTTTTTAGCGTCACATTTGTGGCCACTGCTGGAAAAGAAGGTTTCTGGACTGCCTTTCATCTTGCCCTACTGGGCTGATATAGATCACTTGAATCCTGAAGCAATGCTTAAAGCTTCTTGATAAACAACATTGCCTGCCTGGTGGTATTAGAGGGGTACTAATGTACACATATTTCAGCACTTTATGACAGTCTTTCACATGTAGCACATTTGGCTTGTTGTGCCATTTATTGCATTAATTTGGTGATCACAACT